>NC_064852.1:108439836-108739836 GCF_024139225.1 Suncus etruscus | reverse complement strand
ATGTTTCATTTTCAGATTCATTTGTTGAATGAGCCCTCATTTGAAATGCCACTTTCAAATGTCCATATCAGGCTGAGATTTTAAGACTTTTTTGATGCTTTCTATTTTCTGAACTGTAAATTAAAAGATCCAAGTAAGGAAGGAAATTTTAGATTCCTAAGTCAGCATACAAAAGATAGCACTGGCTAAATGTGAGAATCCACATTAATGTTTCTCTAACATAAATAGCTTAGTTTAAAGTAATCAATATACAAACTTCTCCACATTCGAATAAATACTCACAATTAAAGTGAAAAGAAAACATTTTATGACTGAAAGTAGATCTTGAGTTCTTACTATATATTACATATAAACATATTTATTTATATATTAAATATAAATATTCTGTTGCATTATGAATACTCAAGATTCATCCTAGAATAACTAAAAACACATATCCTTTATCTGAAGCATGAATTTTATCTTTTTAAACTCTTTACTTAACAAAGACTCCTCATAATCTAATGCTTTCTCCCTAACTGATTATATTTATAATCAGTTAATATTAAAATATTAAAATATTAATACTTTATAGAATAAAGTATTAATACTAAGGTATTAATATTATAGTATGGTTATGATAATACTATTTGGCTACAATACTATTTATTTGCTTTCTCTTTATCTAGTATATTATATATACATATATATATATATATATATATATATATATATATATATATATATATATATACCTCTTTTACTTTACTATTTTAATTTTCATTGTCCAAATTGCTCTGGGATCAGAAAGGGTTTCTTTTAATTACTGACTGGTTTGTTTATATTTTTGGATATTTTTTTCTTCCTTTTTCTTTTCCTTATTATAGTTTAGATTGTTACAATAGTGCTAAAATTCTATTAATATTCTTAACATACTTCACAACAACCAAAGCACCTGGAGTCCTCCACAACTATCCTTACATCTCTATTATTCTGTCTTCTCCAATGCAATCTATTCCCACTACTGTTGGAATGGGATCTGAGTTCCTTTGCCAAGAGATTGCTATTGTTCAATTTTGTCTATTCTCTTATTTTGGCTCTCATTATTTCACAGATGAGTAAAATCATCTAGTATTTGTACTTCTGTAAATGAATGAATCAAGAAGTTGTAACATGGGCCCAGAGAGATAGCACAGCGGTGTTTGCCTTGCAAGCAGCCGATCCAGGACCAAAGGTGGTCAGTTCGAATCCCAGTGTCCCATATGGTCCCCCGTGCCTGCCAGGAGCTATTTCTGAGCAAGACAGCCAGGAATAACCCCTGAGCACTGCCGGGTGTGGCCCAAAAACAAAAAACAAAAACAAAAAAAAAGTTGTAACATATGTATGTGTATATATTATTTGAATAAAGCATGTGTACAGTGAAATATTATTTAATTATAATGAATGATAAATTCAGTTTCCTGTAACATGAATAAAATAGTAAGATATGACTAGAAGCAAAATAAATCAGGTGGGTACTTTTTCTTAACATATATCAGGTAATTTAAAAATAACTAGTTCTGAGGCCGGGGAGTTGATGTAAGCGGTAAGGTCTGCCTTACCAGTGCTAGCCTAGGACAAACTGCGGTTCAATCCCCCTGCATCCCATAGGGTCCCCCAAGCCAGGAGCAATTTCTGAGAGCACAGCCAGGAGTAACTCCTGAGCATCACCGGATGTGCCCCCCCACCCCCCAAAAAAATGAAAAAAAAAAAACCAACTAGTTCAAATTCATTGAATCTTGATGAAAAGATAGGACAATCTTTTATTTTTCTGTATTACCTTAACATTTTGTCCTGGATCAGGATGCATTTTTCTCTCAGAAAGCCCCAAGGTGTACTAAGTTTTGTAGTCTCAACCCTACTCTTGCAACATCATATTGTATGTAATATGAGTATGTGAGTATTCAAATAAAGTGATATTTTTTATAAAATGTTCTTGGAGAGATTCTCTCCATGGATCATAGTATGCTGGACTATTATAATATAATAAGAAAAGATAAGCTTGAATTAGGATATCTATCACTCAGCATTTTTTTTAGCATTATGCCAAAGACCCTGTCCATTCTCTTACAGATCCTTTCTTTTCTACAAGTCATATTCCAATTGGTCTTTGTTTGTAAAGAATCAGCTGCCTTCAGATTCTCCCTACTTCTTATTCTTTCCATCATCATGAGCTGTCCGGGCTCTCATTGTCACAAAAAGTTGGTGACAAAGCACAAAACCCATGAGAAGCAAGCTTTCTCTTGAAGCCAGGCTTATTTCTGTTTTCCTCCTCTCTGCTTACTTGACCTGTATAGATCCACATTTCTTCCACTTCCACACAAGTCTCAAAGAATATGTGAGTTTTGGACTGATGCTAAATGAGCCTGGGAGCCAAGACAGAATGCACATTCATTTACTGTGTCCTAGCAAAGAACACCCCTGAACTCTGCTTAGAAATGGAGTGCTCTGGGGTTCTGAGTTAATTTGGCTGTGTTTCCCAAATGTGATGGTCACCGAAAAAAGAATTTCCCACATTTTGATGTTCTTTGATTTCCCTTTCTTCCTGACTTGGCCCTTCACCACTTCTCTTTTCAAGCAACTTTTTGCTATATCTTTTGTATAAAATTATGAAATGCATTGGCACTTCAGAAAGCAAGAAACACTTGAGATAGCAACTCTGTAGTGCTAGTGCAAAAGGGACACACATGGATTCAGATGTCTCTTTTGACAACAGTTATCTATTTTGGGATAAAGGAGTAGGCTTACAATTTATAGTAGTTTTTCTCCGTTATACTTGCCTTAATGAATCAAAAGTTGGCAGCTTCTGCAGTTAAAGTTTCTCAAAGCCATATCTCTAGGAGGAAGAGGGAAGTGAAAAGTTTGGTATTTTATTTCTTGTGCTTGATCAAACAATCCTGAGAAAAAGTTGGACTTTTTAAGTTTTTGCTTCTTCTCCTACTTTGCTTTTGGTTATTAGGAAAATGGAGAGAAATGTTTTCTCACATCTTCCTTTCTAACTCGAATATTTTAATTATCTTGATAGTAACTCATTTGAACAATTTCATAACATACTATGATAAAGTATTTTGTTTGTTTGGATTTTGATTTTGGGCCACACATGCCATGCTAGGGCTTAAATCTGAATGTTCTCAGGGATTACTTCTTATAAGACTCTGGGGATCTTATATTGTACCAAGGATGGATTCTACTCAAGCACATACAAGGCCTTACCCAAGGTACTATCTTTCTTGCCCAATATAATCAAGTTTTAATAAAAATCAACTATTATTTACAATTAAGTATCATTTAATGATTTCCACTGTAGGAATCCCATTATGCTTTTATATATATATATATGTATGTATAAAACATGTGAGAAACATAAGTCTGTGTCTTTCCCACTCATTCTGACTATACTTAGAAATATACCCTCTGGATCCATTCATGCATGGTAAAATTGCATGATTTTATTTTTCATTGCCAAGTGGTATGTGTTATGTATATATATACCATAGTTTCTTTATCCGGAAATCTGTTTTTAAACAATTGGAGCCTCATTTCATTTGTAGTGGAAAAATCTCATTTATTTATTTTTCTTTTGTTTTCTTTGCTACAGTGAAACTATTGTAAAACACTTTTTTGAGGTCAAGATCTTGGAGAATGCTGCCGAATTTAGATTCAAGTATTTTATGGAGACAGATTTTATTTTAATGTCTTTAATACATTTAGAATTGACCTTGTGTATTATATGAAATAGGGACCTAAATTCATTATTTGCAAGTAGCTAACCAGCACCATTTTTATAAGAAGTTTTGTTCTACTTTTTATACATGGTACCTTCATACATTAAAGTCTTTATTCCATTTTGAACTAACTTTTGTGATTATGTAAGAACAACTACCTTGTTCACTTTATTTTTTGTTTTAATTTGGGCCACACTTAGCAGTGCTCATGGTTTATGCCTTGCTTTGTTCTTGGAGATCACTCACAGGCTTAGGGGGATAATATGAAGTGCTAACAATCAAACGAGGCTGGCTATGAGAAAGCTAAGCAGCTTACACATCTTACCCATTATACTATCACTTGGTTCTCTCTCTAGTTCATTTTTATCTAAGTTGCTTCTCTATTTTTTCCAAGAACTATTTATTGAAAATACTTTACCTTATAAATTACATGTTAGTTTATTGTCATAGATTACATCTTCATATATGTGTGAGTTTATTTCTGGGTCCACAATTATGTTACAATGATCTTTGTTGTTTTATATTGCATTGCCACTCTGTATTTAATTACTGTATTTGCCGGTGTATAAGATGACTGGGTGTATAAGACGACCCCCTAATTTTGCAGTTAAAACATAGGTTTAAGCCTATATTTGCTGTATCAGACAGCTGCAACTGTATGTACCACAGTGAGCCAATCACAACAAGCAAAGGTTCAAAGGTTATACTGTAATAGACTTCCTTTCTGACTCTGGCCAATCTGAGCAGGCTTTTTACAGTGTAGAGTCGGGTCCAGAGCATTGTCTAATTTGCATGCATAAAAAGCCTGCTTGGATTGGCTGAGTTAGAGAGGCTATCCGGCAGCCATGCAGTGATTGGTGCAGGATCGAGTTGGAAAATTCGTTTTGTGGCAATATTCAGACAATTTTTGTTTAGTGGCATATTGAAACATTTTTTGGGATATACTCGCGTATAAGATGACCCCCGATTTTTGGTTGACTTTTTTTGTTTCAAAAGTCATTTTATATGCCAGAAAATACAGTACTATCATTTTATGGTATAGTTTGAAACTGAATACCCTAATATCTCTCTTTTATTTTTGTTTTGTGGGATCATACCCAGTTGTGTTCAAATGTTCTCTTGGCTCTGTACTCAAGAATCATTTATGATAGGGCTCAGGAGACCACATGGGATGGCAAAGATAGAATTCCAGTTGATCACATGCAAGGCAAATGTCTGTTGTGCTTTTCTAGGTCTTTAGCCCCAATATCTCAATTTTTATTTTATCCCTTTGATAACTCTGCTAATAGAAAATATTTTCCAACTGTAAATTAAATGTATCATGTTTGTCTATTTCTTTGAAGAATACCATTGAAGGGGCCAGAGTGATAGCGCAACAGTAGGGTGCTTGCCTTGCACACGGCTGACCCAGGACAAACCTGGGTTCAGTTCCCAGAGTCCCATATGGTCCCCCAAGCCAGGAGCGATTTCTGATCAAATAGCAAAGAGTAATCCTAAATGTCACCAGGTGTGACCCAAAAACCAAAAACCAAACACAAAAAAGAATTGAAATGTGATAGGTATTGCATTTAGACTCTGTATTTCTTTAGGTAAAATGGTCATTTTAATTATTTTAATTCTTCCAATACAGATCAATATTGAAAATCATTCCACTTCATTGTCTAATGTTCTTGTTCTTATAACAATGCCGCATTACTTCTTTGATATGGGTCTTTCACTTTTTAAGTTACATTTATTTCTAGGTATTCAAATTTCTATAAGCTTCAGTTTGCTTTAAACAGTTCAATATGTTAAATAAGGCTTATTTATATCATCTAAGATAATCTCTTATAAAGTCTTATTTTTGTTTCTCTCCTCCCTCTCCTCTCTCTCTCTCTCTTTCTCTCTCTCTCTCTCTCTCACTCTCTCTCACTCTCAAAGGAATCATCTCTGTAAATTTAAATAAAGGTTAGCTTAACCTGGAAAAGTGTTATATGTGGTGCCATGGACACTTTGTTGATGAGGAAAATGCTATTCCCAACACCCACAAATGCCACTTCACAGATAATCCAGCCCTACCACGCAATCACAAGGCTGTGCAGAGACATCAAACTGACCAAACTCCAGGTATGCTGGCATTTGACTAACATTCCCAGAACTTATTGTTAGTGGAATGAGCGCAGCCTCTCCCACCTTCTCATATTTGGGAAGACGTGGCAGTAAGCCAAAACCTCATCCCACAAACAGTCACAATATCAGCCACAGAGCTTGGAATTTCTGAAGGACACAGCTGTATATGTGGCCAAGCAATTGTTCCAAAAATTTTTTCAATACTGTCATCCTAGTAAGAACACACCAATTTAGACTGCAGCATGGGTTCAATGCCACCTAATGTTCAGAAACAAAACAAAAGAAAAATCTTTCTGACAAGATTTAATGACCTCATTGCTATATACATTAAATTTTACAAATTTTCTTATAAATACAATTTAAAAATAATTTTAATTCCACTTAGCTTTAAGCAAGCAATATAAAATATATTTTATAGGTAGGCATAGGAATGACTGGGAATCCAGAGACAATGATAGAGGGAATTATACATTGATAGTTGGATTAGTATGGGAATAAATGTGTCAATAGATACATGTTCTTTAAATAAATTAATTCATTAAAAAATAAAATGGAATGTAACAGTATAGTTAAAAATAGATTCATTTTAAATTATCTTTGGCAACAAATAAAAAGTATTGTGAAAATATTGTAGCATTAAAAAAGCTAAGAATCATTTTATTTTGTAGTAAAATATTAGAGAATGCAAGCTGCAAACTACATATTTGCAAATATTATTTCTGAGATAATTTTTATTATATTTTACTACTATATTTTCATATAAATCAATTAACATTTTCCATATTAATACTACAAATATAGTTAAAATTTGATAACTAGCATTTAAACCATCTTAGCCCTAGTTTCATTATAGAAAGATGAGTTAGATGAGATGATCTCTAATGACATAAGAGTTAGGTTTCTTTGTTCTTATGTTCTCAAAGAGATTGAGTGTGCTTCAGTTTAATTTGTGAAGTAATTTGACAGCCAATTAATTTTGATGAGATTTTATTGTTGGGGGAGTTAAAATTGGGTACCTAAGTATTCACTGCAAAAAGCAATGATAATAGATTAATACTAAAGGTGCAATGCTTTCTTCTTTTTTTCCTCCTTCTATTACCAGTAATGTTTTAAAAAAGCATTCCTTTGATAGATATAACTCTAGAAATTGAACATAACTTTTGGAATTGTATCTAAAACTGGAATTGATTCTAAAATCTACAATTTGTAATTGTATCTAGCCAACAACAGGACAAATTTTATATTTTAATGTATTAGGTAAATGAAGATTTGACTTTACTGACTCAAGAAATATTTAACTATACTACTAAAATATTTTACATTAATTCTACCTTACTTAGTACTTGCAGTTCATCTCATATAAAATATATTTTTTAATATTAGAAACTATAATTTACAATTTTTTAATTATAGGTTTTTATACATACATTTTATATTTTTCACAGCAACTCTCTGATAGAGTGCCCTTTCAAACTCCTCTTTCCCCGACTCCATAGTAGCTTCAGTTCTATAGGCCAGTTTTAATTTCTGTTGTCATGGCTGTTTGTTATTACATTGCTAAAAGTTTTTTATTATATCACAACACCACTTTAGTTAGCTTTTTGGGAGGGATCTTATAGAAAAATAGAAAAGTCCTGTATTTCTTAATCATTACATATCACCCTAATATAATTTCAACTACATTTATAAATGAACAATTACTTTACAAATGTAAACCAAATAATTTAAACATCTTGAAAATTATAATGTAGAATTATATATAGTAACATAATGTGTACAATATAACAATTACAAACTAATGTATAACAATATATGCAACAATAAAGAATATAGAATTATATGTGATATAATTCTAAAAGATATAATGTAGAATTAAAATATTTTAAAGGTTGCATAGTATAATGTCCAAATAAAACTACACTTGATACACAATATTTGTAGGTAAAATATTGACATTTATTAGAAATAACTGTGTATTATCAAATTCTCAGGTGTGCTTGGTTGGGTCTTGTACTTCTGCTAAAACTCCAATTGCAAGAGAGTGTTCTTCAAGAAGCATATTACATTTTTTTTATCCTCAAACGAAATACTTCACTCATTTAAACCCCTTTATTGCATTTTTTGCTTTTGAAGTATTCTTGCTATAATTTGTATAAAAACTATTTTGGGGAATTTAAGAATATATATTGCCTTTAATTTGTTTTATTAAAAGTTGTACTCTCTTCATTCTATAGTTCTATACAATTTTTACAGAACAATATTAAGTTTGTTTATGATAGGCTTTCTACTTCCCTTATTCAGTCACATTTTGTTAACATAGTTCTCAGTGTAATTATTTCTGTGATTGCATATAACAATCTCTGTGGTGAGCTTCATGTCGGGAGTTGGACCCTCCAGTCCTCCTCTATTTTGTCTCTGAGAATCATTACACAAATATTTTCATTTTTCTCAAAACCCATAGATGAGTGTGACCATTCTGTGTTTCTCTCTCTCCCTCTGACTTATTTCACTCAGCATATTAGATTCCATATACATCCAAGTATAGGAAAACTTTATGAGTTCATCTCTTCTGACAGCTGCATAATATTCCATTGTATATATGTACCACAGTTTCTTTAGCCATTCATCTATTATGGGGCATCTAGGCTGTTTCCAGAGTATGGCTATTATAAACAACGCTGCAATGAATCTAGATGTGAGGAAGAGATTTTTGTAGTGTATTTTTGTGTTCCTAGGATATATCCCTAGGAGTAGTATAGCTGGATCATACGGGAGCTCAACTTCCAGCTTTTGGAGAAATCTCCATATTGCTTTCCACAAAGGTTGGACTAGATGGCATTCTCACCATTAGTGAATAACAATTCCTTTCTCTCCACATCCCCACTAGCATTGCTTGTTCTCATTCTTTGTGATATGTGCCAATCTTTGTGATGTGAGGTGGTACTTCATAGTTGTTTTGATTTGCATCTCCCTGATGATTAGCGATGTGGAGCATTTTTAAATGTGCCTTTTAGCCTTTTGTATTTCTTCTTTGTCAAAGTGTCTGTTCATTTCTTCTCCCCATTTTGTGATGGGGTTAGATGATTTTTTTCTTGTAAAATTCTGTCAGTGCCTTGTATATTTTGGATATTAACCCCTTATCTGATTGGTATTGGGTGAATAGTTTCTCCAACTCAGTGGGTGGCTCTTGTATTCTGGGCACTATTTTCTTTGAGGTGCAAAAGCTTCTCAGCTTAATATAGTCCCATCTGTTTTTTCTGTTTTCACTTGTTTGGAGAATACTGTTTTCTCCTTAAAGATGCCTTTAGTCTTAATGTCATGGAGTGTTTCACCTACATGTTGTTCTATATACTTTATGGTTTTAGGTCTGATATCTAGGTCTTTAATCCATTTGGATTTTACCTTTGTACATGGTATTAGCTGGAGTCTAAGTTCGCTTTTTGACATGTGGCTAGCCAGTTGTGCCAACACCACTTATTGAAGAGACCTTCCCAGTTTCATTTAGGATTTCTTGCTCCTTTATCAAAAATTAGGTGACGGTATGTCTGGGAAACATTCTCCGAGTACTCAAGCCTATTCCACTGATCTGAGGGTCTGTCTTTATTCCAATACTATGCTGTTTTGATAACTATTGCTTTGTAATACAGTTTAAAGTTGGGGAAAGTAATATCTTCCATATTCCTTTTCCCAAGTATTAGCAATATACAATTTTTGTTTCTTCTTTATCTTTGTTTCCTTTACTTCTCCTGTCTTCCATTCTTTTCCAGTTTTTATGTTCTATTTAAATGTAAAGGTTTCACATGCCATGATCCTACCTCAGGTTTTGAGCAAGGGTTGCCACAGGAAGTAATCTAAACCAGGCTGAGAGGGTGAATCAAACATGTTGGGTTGTTTTCTGCCCTATTGAGGGAAGGGGGTGGAGACTGAGAGGAAGGGGACTATGACTTAATGACCTTAGATTTTTTTTTTGGCTATACCCGGTGATGCTCAGGGTTTACTCCTGGCTATGTGCTCAGAAATCACTCCTGGCTGGGGGACCATACATGTCGCAGGGTACGAACCTTGTTCCATCCTAAGCTAGCACCGGCTTATCTCTTGCACCCTGCTCTGCCCCAACCTTAGATATTTTATCCAAGAGTTAATTTCAGGAAAATTTTAGTTACTGCCTTTACAGTCTTAAACATAAATTCCAAAAACTTTTATTCCCCCAAATTAAGTATGTGTAGGGTTTTATTTTATGTAACTGTTTAATGGTAATTTTCTCTTCAACTGAAAAGTAAAGAGAGGGTTTCTGTTGCAGAGGATCTCCTGTATATTTAATGATAGTGTTTCCTAGCTTCATTGCAGTTGTGATTATTGATTTCCAAAGTAGTGTACTGTCTTGTCTGAGACATGCACCATGATGTAAACTAAAATTCACTTTCTTCTCTACCTGTTGAAATCTACAGAACTTGTGATCATCAAGTTATTTGTCCTCCAGTAAAAGTAAATAATGATTAGATGAGCCCATATCCTGTGCTCACTAGTTGGCTAATTCTTGCTTGTAATTGAAAGGATTCCTGCTTTAGCCAATTTCCTTCTCTCCAAGATTCTCAGGCTGAGAAACCAGCCTAACATTTTTATATTTGTCTACATAAATGAAAGCTTGCTAATTTAGATCATCCTGTGACAACTCTATTTCTGAAAGAATCTATTCATAGTTTTCTGAGACAGTATTAATGTGGGATTTCCTAGGAGGTAGAGCAAAGAGAAGTGGGATTCTTCTCCTACATAGCCTTGTTACTGGTATTTATGATACATGGGACTGTGGTAAAGTCACTAAACTTTTTAGGATCCCCAAAATGTCATCCTCGTAATTTTTAAATAAGAACAAATTATCTACTGAATAAAACTGGTTGCTCTAAAATATACTAGAAATGCATAATCTTGCTTTGCAGAGATTTAGAATGACAAAATAGCAAGTATGTGACTATTGAATAAGTCAACTTTTTCTCCATTGAATAAAATGTTTGCTGCATGCTTAAGTTTAAGTGATTTTAACTATATTGAGGAAAGTTTCTTTGAGTGTTTTTGTCATGAGTGGGTGTTAAATTTTGTAAATTGCTTTTTCTGTTAGTACTGATGTGATAATATAGCTTTTACTTTTTTTATATTGATGTTTACATATAATGTATTGGTAGATTATATAAATACTAACCTCCCTTACTTGTATCACCAGGATGAATCCATTTTATTCCAATGAAAGATCTTTTTTAATGTTTTGTTGAAATTAGTTTGATAATATTTGTTGAGGATCCTTACATTCATATTCATAAGTTATGTCTATAGTTTTTATATTATTATTGTTATTGTTTATGTTCTGCTTTTGGTATTAGGGTAATATTTGTTCCATAGAACCTATTTAGGAAGATTTATTTTAAAATAATATTTTTTAAATTTAATATTTCTTTCACTTTCTGAAAGATCCTGGAGAGGATTTGAAGTAGATCTTCTCTAAAGCTTTAGGAGAATTCACCAGTAGTAAATCCATCAGTATTTTGGGCAGACTTTTGATTGCCACTTTTATTTTTTTTTTTGATAGTTATTGGACTGTGCAAGTACTTTGTTTCTTCTAGATTATACCTTGGAAGGTTGTTGAAATCTTAGAAATTTTGAAACTTATAAGAAGATATTTATCAGCCTCAAAATCTAAAACTTAAATATGAGCCAATTTCTTTCAAATTTTCAAATTTTAGTGAGATTTTCAACCCATAACAGCAGTTTAATATGATGGAGTACATTCATAATTTCAGGTAATTAGTGCCTGAAACAATTTTATTACCTTATAATAGGAATAATTCTTATTTAGCTTTAATATCTATAGTGTCGGATTACAAAAGTTTCAGTTAAAACATTTATTTCTCATATTTATTATTATTTCATATTTATTATTCACATTTATTTCTCATTAAGCCAAATAGATTAAATGCTCCTGGACAACGATTAATTGGCTTACTCGAGGACCTCAATACTTTTGAGCAAGACATCATTGGGAGTAGTGTAAGGCAACAGGAATAACAAGTAAAAAAGAAAGAAAAGAGCTATGGAGAGAATTTTACAATAATTATTATCCCATGAAAATGTTTGAAATATAAGCCACCCTTAAACACATACACACAAACACATACACACACTCACACAAACACCAAAAAAAAGAAAAAAAGAAAAAAGAAGCCATTTCCAGATATGTGCAAATGCAAAATCAAAAATGTGAATAAGGAGTTTGCTTCATATGCATCTGGCTAAGGTTTGATTCCTGCACCCAATATGATCCTTTGAGCCCATTAGGTGTGACCTCTGAGTGCAGAGCCTGAAGTGTGCTCTCACCACAACTGGGTTTGCCACACCCTACCCCAACAGTCCCCTACCCCACAAAGGTTAAAATGCAGAAACATCTCTTTTACACTGAATTATTGTACATTGGAATTTCTAATAACATTTTAAGGGGATTTTGGGAAATCCCAGAATCAATGAATTTATTGTCTTAGGAAAAGAATTTCAGGATCATGATTGTGTCATTTTTTTTCACTTGATAAAGGTATTGGTGTGAAAGTAGGTAAAAGCATAGTTCCATAAGTACTGAAACTCACCTGTAATTCTGCTGTTTTAATTCTCAAAACAAAGTATTGTTGTTTTTTTTTTTTTAGTTAATGAAAGTTTATTAGAAATTAAAAGGAAAAGGAAAAGAAAAACCGGAGGTGGGGAGAAACAGTATAGGACAAAGCTCTAAAAAGAGCATTAAATTGTTTTTTTGGTTTACTTTCATATTCCTACTTTACTTGTTATTTTAAGGCTTATATTCTTATATTAATTATGCAAATGTTACATTTTTATAAATATGTATATATGCCATGCATAATATGTACATGCTATTATTATAGCTATTATGCTATATATCAGACTATCAATTTCTGCTATGCTATGTAAATTGTGTATGACATACAAATGCATATCTATATATTCATTTGTACACATGATGCATCTATATATAACAAATATGTTGTAATTTGTATTTACATTACTTTTTATTTGGATGTGATTACTACATATCATTGTATCTGTTTCAAATATACAACATCAATATTTGTATATATTGTCACGTGACCACATCTTGCTAACATCCATTTTTATTTATAATTACTATCTGTAATCAATTTTTATTTTTAATTACATTTTTAGTTTGTTCTTGGGCAACACCCAATTATGCTCAGAACTTACTTTTATCTCTCTACTCAGAAAGCACTCAGAGCAGGTCTCAAAGGAACATAAGAAATACTGGGGATAGACTATGTTGATCTCATGCCAGACATGTATCCTACCTGTACTACATTTTCAACCTGCAATTATTTTTGTGTGTTTAGAATGTAAAATTTACATTTAGAAATGTAAATTTCTTTTAGAACCTCACAATATTATTAATAATATTCACCATATTATACATTGCATCTCCATAATAATTTCTAAAATATGATTTTTATGTTTTGACTATCTTCACTCATTTAGTCCATTTAAACTCCACAAAAAATATAGTTTTAAAATTCATTTTGTAAAACAGTTTCCTACAAATTTTATACTGTTTAAGTCCACAAGATTTAAATCTAAATCTTTGGTGTTAGTCATTGCTTTGAACTTTTTTATATTGGCCTCATGCTCTGTACAAATGGGGCATTGGCTCTAAGTGAGAGCGAGAATTAATTTTACCCCATTGACTTTTTTTTCTGTAACTTGATCAAAGTTTTGAGTGGAAGCTTAGTTTCTTTCATTGGGTTCAGATAGCTATTTTTCTAGGGTTTTATTGTTCAGGACAGAAATTCAAGGACCCCTCATTATCTGGATTTTCAGGTTTTTAGCTTCAAATTTTTCTAGCCTAATCACTGTGCTGGAGCAGGTTGATAGAATGTCAAGAAAACTGGCCTGTGCACCAAAGAAATGTTTCCAATAATTTCCCCCTGACCTCGGGGATGTGAGAGCAAGACTTGAAAGTGATTCTCTGAGAAATGGTCTTACCACATATAAGAAACCATAGCTTTCAGCCAAATATCCTTTCCAATGCTGGAAGCTTTATTTTCTGGCCTAACAACTCCCCTAGTCCAGGGTATGTAGTCATTGTCAGTTAACGGCACAGTTTCAAGTATAATGATAATGATGAATATCAAAATAAATTAATGTTATACATACCAGAAAATCAATAGTACACATGGATATTTTTAAAGCAGTATACATTGGGACTATCTTTATACTATTGAATAAAATATAATAATAAATATTGTTTAACTTAAATAGGAACATTTAAATTAAATTTAATTAAATTTAAATTAAAGTTAATTAAATTATATTTGGTGTTAATTGTCTAGTTTTGTAACACATAAAAAACTGACAAAATGATATTATGACTAATTTTCAGATGACTCTGCTAAAATCATGTTTAAAAACCTTTTCTTCATTTTCTATGACAAGATTTGGGCATATACTATTTTCTGGATTCTTAAGCATGGTACAGTTTCTTTCCAGAGCCTCTCCAGTTCACATCAGGTGCTTGATCATCTTACACTGGGCTTGTGCTTTTCTCCACTGTTTGTATCTACAGCTAATAACTATAGAGGGGATTACAAATTGGGTCATAGGTTTCTGACTTGACATCACTGATGCTTAGAACAACTACAGCTATCTGGCTATTAGTAAAATGCTTCAACTGAATTCTCAAGTACATACTTATGTGCATTTTTCCTTAGGTGTGTTTCTTAAACTAAAATTTAACAATTGATTGTAATCATTCTTTCTTACAGAAATGGTTTTCTGCCCACAGAGAGAAAATATCAATGGAAAATGCATCTCTTAACTTAGATATATTCTTTAAATCCACTCAAAAACTGGGGTTTTAGGTTCTTGTCTTCAGAATTGTGAAGACACAGAATGTGTAGAAAGATGAATGTGGCAAAGGTTAGGAAAATACCAACAAGAATGAATCTCCATGAAAAATGCGTTTTCTGTTAAGGTTCCCTATTTTTATTACGTTTGCTACAGAGACAGACATTATATTTTGGAAAGGATCATTACTTGACCCTTATTTCAATTACAATAATTTTTTTGCTGGTTTGTTTTTGTTTTTGGATCACACCCGGAGGTTTTCAGGGGTTACACCTGGCTCTATGCTCAGAAATTGCTCCTGGCAGGCTCAGGGACCATATGGGGTGCCATGATTCAAACCACCGTCCTTCTGCATGCAAGGCAAATGCCTTACCTCCATGCTATCTCTCCGGCCCCCAATTACAATAATATTTTAATGACAAGAAATCTGAACAGTTACCAAGACAAATAAACTGTATAATAAAACAATGAAAATGGATATTGCTTCTGAACTGTCCTAATAATGAGAATGTATGAGGGAAATGGAGAGCCTGTTTAGAGTACAGGCGGGGGTCGGGTGGGGAGGAGGGAGACTTGGGACATTGGTGATGGGAATGTTGCATTGGTGATGGGTGGTGTTCTTTACATGACTGAAACCCAAACACAATCATGTATGTAATCAAGGTGTTTAAATAAAAAAAAAAAAGAAAATGGATATTGCATGAGGATAAAAAAGTCCAGGACACTCAAATTAAAGAAATGCAGGTTAATTTAGTGAGATAAGCCTCTGGTCTAAGACCATATATTTGAAATATATTCATTCCTCTCAAATTAATTTATATGTGTAATATAATTCTCTTTGAAATTCCAATTGAATGTTTTAACTGAACAAATTCAAATTACTTTTAATTCAATAAAAGTAGGATAATCTTACACGAAATTGTTTTCCTGAGGTGGGAAGGATTCAGACTTACACTTTTAGTTTATATACCTTCATATGCCTTACAGAATAGTGTTTGTAAGTTTCTTTTTACAATGCCCTTAAATAAAGAAAAATGTTCTTTCATGCCATGGTCTATATTCCTAATGTAGCCTTTCTTCATCATCTGTGCCCAGTGGGTAATCATCACCTAAGAACACTGAACTTTTCTTTAAGAATGTCCTGTTTCACTTTAACTTCTGAATTCTAGACTGCAAACAGCTTCTGTTAGAACTTGTGCTTTCACCATAAGTATGAAATTTTTCCAAAACTGAGTCCCCAAAGAATGCTTTTCAGTTGATATTCAGTGCCAAAAGGCAGAGGTGCGGCTTTCAGATCACTCCCCAGCTCCCTTGCCTTGCAACACTTTGCTGCCTTCCCGTTAAAGAGCTATCTGTGCCAAGCAGGCAGAGCTGCCCCCACCCAGCTTCGTCACTGTGGAGAGGACAGTTGACTCTTTGGAAAGGAACACTTTTTTTCTTGCATGGGAAAAATGCCCAAATAATATCATTTTTCAGCCAAGTCTCTTGATTCCACAAGAAAATAAAGACTATCAACCTATAGCTTCTCTTAGAAGCCAGAAATTACTGTGGATATTTAGTGCATGCTCTCTTTTGATATGTAGAGGAACAAGTTAT
The DNA here is from genome assembly GCF_024139225.1 of Suncus etruscus. Taxonomy (NCBI): domain Eukaryota; kingdom Metazoa; phylum Chordata; class Mammalia; order Eulipotyphla; family Soricidae; genus Suncus; species Suncus etruscus. The sequence goes on along the minus strand of NC_064852.1, from coordinate 108,723,481 downwards.
CTCTTGAGATTGCTAGTTTTTAGAGGATATAGAAGAAGAACCAGTGCTCAGATTTTGGTGATGACTTCCTCCTCCCGAAAAGTTTTGTTTTCTCATCCATGCCCCTCTTCAGCTTTCCCAGTGGACTTGTTAGTTATACACAGTGGGTACAAATAGGCACTGCTAATAGAAAAATCAGCTTCTAGAAACTGATGACTTAGATAGGAAAGAAACTTGGCTTCATTTGAAAAAGCCCATGATGAACTTTTAATGGAAAAGTATGTTTTTTCATATTTAAAATTGTGTGGGGGCATGCCCGGTTATAAAGTTCAAATACATTAATTAGTTAATACATTCATTTATTTATTTTTAAGGACATTTTCTTGGACTCTTACAGTATTCTCAACTTAACACCAAGCACATTATCAAAACTAAAAACTAAGACCAGAGAGATGGAGGTCATGAAATTGTTGCCTAAACATGGGCAGCACCAGTTTAATTCTAAAGATCTTTTATGGTATGCAGAGTACTTCCAGGACAGGCCCTGAGAACTGTCATGTAAAAACAAATATAAAAAATAAAATAAATAAATAAATAATAAATAAAATAAAAACAAATAAAATAAAATAAAGGTATAAAAAGTAAGAGAACAGTGAGAAATTGTAGCACAGTTTCTGAAGCATTTTTAATCTATTTATTGTCATGAATATACAAATTATAATGATGACTTTGAAATAAAGAAAATCTGTAGCATTATCCTGCACATGGACAATAGAATCAATGGATACCATCATTATATGCAATACTATTAGTAACATTAATAAAATTTGTTTTTTCTTAGAAATAGTACTAGAGTAAGCCCTTTATCACAATTAAGTACATTTAAACTACATAAATTTTTATAATCATGTGGGTAGTATGTTTATCTCAATTTTATGATGAATCAAAACTGAGTTTGGAATTTTAAATAACTTTCTGAGAGTCACATATCTAATGCATCTATATATAAAATGTGAACCTAGTCCTTTTTTTATCTAAGCCAGTAATTTGTTGTTATGTGTTATAACAACTTCTCTAACTTAGTGAGATTCTTTGTTAGATTTCTTGATTTTAATAGTTGAAAATGTTCATGTTCATATGAAAATTTCATAATGTGTATGGTTAAAGATAATACCCAACTGAAACTCAAAGCTAAAGTATTCTCATTGCAATATTATGCCATAATAAGAATTATGAACTTTAATTTTGCTATTTTGAAAGAAATCAAAGTAAGAAATTATATATTTTAGAATTATTTGAAGACTACAGAGTCTATCATAGTTTTAGACTTACTAGCATTTAATCATATATCAAACAAGAGTGGGAAGAATTTGACATTGTAATACATGTAAATTATGTACCTGAACAAAATCTTTGAAGAAATATATTGAAATATTGAAAGACAGTTAGTTGGGTGACTTTCATGCTTAGTTTTATTTTTGTTTGGTTATATTATAAAAATCTGCTTGATGCTTGATGCTCATGTAAAATCATATAAACGTTTAGTTCAATATTTCTTGGAGTTATGTATTTAAAATTAGAGCACAATTTTAGAACTATCATAGGGTACTTGATTGATAAATGGTTATTTGGACAGAGCTTTCAGAACAAGGAAAAAAAAAACAATGAGATAATCTAAAGCAGTACTTCCAAATGCCTTTTTCTAAAAATTGAAAGGTGATTCTCTGATCTTCAATTTATATTAATAGATAATATTGTAAATATATAGAAATAGGTTCACTAGTAAATTTAGCATTCTGAGAACAAAAAAAATCTAGCTTCCTCAGAGGGTATGGTATTTGTAGTAGTTAAAAGAACAGGGAAGAAATAGCGTACTGTGTTCTGAGACATATCATAAATAAAAACAAGAATTGATATACAATGTTATTGAAAGAGAGAAAAACTTAAACTACACTTTAAAAGAGCAGCAGAAAGTAAGTTTGAAAAATCTTGTCTTTTTCTTTCTGTAGAAGTTATTTGTACATATTTTTTTAAAAAAAAAACCTGGCCCAAGGCTGTACAATAATCAAAGCAAGAAGAAGGAATTATATTGTTTTCATGTGAGACATAGAAACAGCATGTGGGAATCAAATCTTGCCATCATGACAGAAAAGTAGTAACTCATCTAAGAGGAGAGAAATATAAACTGAGTGAATACTTATTGACCTTTTTGGATGGGTACAACCAACAAACATCAGAGACTACTCCTGATATTGTACTCGAATCACTCCTGGAGGTGCTATCAAAACAGGCTTTCCACATGCAAGGCCAGTGCCGTACTCATTTACTGTCTCTCCAGCCTTACAGTGAATAAGTTCAGTGCCAACAAATATCTATGAAATCACTGAGAACAACTGATAAACTGTAGTGCCTTATTTTCTCTATCCTAGTGAAAAACATCTTTTTTATATATAATAAAAATACCAATATTTCTAGAATTAGTAGGTAAATATGTTAATTAAAAGTGGTCATTTTATGAAAATGATAAATATAGTTACTTATGGGAATATTTTAATATTTAATTTAGAACTTTTATACAGGTCTATAGTCGCTGAGTATAGGACATAAGAAACCAAATTAAATCTATGCAGACAATATGGAAGCTATTAATATTTATTTATATATATTTATCTGTTTTTATTTTATATTGCTACTATCCCTTGGTGAATTAACCACTTTTTCCAAACGTTTGCTTACTGGACATTTACAATTTGTCATGTTCCTTTTGAAGGAATTTTACAATAAATAAAATTGCCAACAACTGACATTATTTGCTAATATATTCTAGACAGTCTGTGAACTGTACAAATGCATAGTCCTCAAGTCATACTAATTTCCAGATGTCTAAGAAGAATTATGGGTAAAAGCAGAAAAAGTCTCTTCTTTTTCTATATTACTTTACTCTAAGTTCATTTTTGTACATTTGGATCATTTATCATAAGAAAAAACCTACTGGGGCTAGAGAGATTGTATAGTATTTAGGGTGCTGGGCATTTGCTTTGCATCTGGCTGCCCTAGATTAAATCCCAATACAGTCCCCCAAACCTCTTAGAAGTGATATCTGAATTTAAAGCCAGGAGCCAGAAGAAAGCCCTGAACAAAGCTAGGTATGGCCCAGAAACAAATCAAGAAATCCCTCCAAACCACAATTATTTGTCCAGTCTTTAAGCAGCTGAAATACACCAGGCATTCATGTTTAAAATCTGGATATGACTTAGCCTACAAAGTTGCCAACAATGATGTGGTGATGATGACAGCAACTACACACTATGCCTCAAAAATGTGAGCATTCTGGTGAATCAAACTTTTTTCAATACAATATGTCTCCTATTACAATTTAATAGTCTCCATCATAAACTGGAAGCTGACAAAGCAATACATGGAAAATAATATTGCTTTAAAATTTATATTTCATCAGGCCTCCAATAACTGATTCTAATTACAAGAAGTACCCTGTAGTGACTTTAAATAAAGTGTGCAAGAGCCCAAAAAAGGACTATATATGTCATTACTTACTTATAATTTTACTAGTTCTGTTGAAGCAGAGTACCAAAATGAAACACCAGGTAAATCTTCACAAATCCAAGTTGCTTTTTTTGTTTGTTTGTTTTGGTTTTGGTTTTTGAGCCAAACCCGGTGATGCTCAGGGGTTATTCTTGGCTATATGCTCAGAAATGACCCCTGGCTTGGGGGACCATATGGGATGCTGGGGATCGAACCACAGTCCATCCTAGGTAAGCAGGAGCAAGGCAGACACCTAACGCCCTGCACCACCTCTTTGGCCCAACGGAAGATTTTGATTGTGAAGACATACAGAAAGAGAAATTTTTACAATACATAACTTTGGGGGGGGTTCGGGCCACACCCATTTGATGCTCAGGGGTTACTCTTGGCTAAGCACTCAGAAATTGCCCCTGGCTTGGGGGGACCATATGGGACTCTGGGGGAACGAACCACAGTCCTTCCTTGGCTAGCGCTTGCAAGGCAGACACCTTACCTCTAGCGCCACCTCGCCGTCCCCAATACATAACATTTTTAAGAAGCTTACTGGTGGCAGACTGGTATACTCTTTACAAATATAAATGTGAAGTTTCATATAAATAACATTTTAAATTATTAATATTTTACCTATTTTTTCACTTTTATTGAGATATAGATGTATTTATATAAACTCAAATTCAATATAATCATTTTACTCATGTATGTTTTGAAAAAATAATTAACAATAAATTTAGTTAACAACTACCACTTCATATAGTTGCAAATATCTTTTTCTAAACTTTTTCTTTTGTTATTTTGGGGGTACAGCCAGCAGTGCTCAGTAATTACTTCTGGGTCTACACTCAGGAATTACTCCTGTTGGGATCAGACGAACTTGTTGGACTGTAGAGGATCAAACCTAATTCAGCCACTTGCAAGGCAAACATCTTATATGCTGCAGTATCTCTTCATCCTGGCAAATATTTCTTGTGATGTAAATTTGTATTATCTTTTTAGAAATAAATAGTTAAGTATACAAAATGGTAATATTGTCTATACTCATATTTTTATACATCTTTTTATTTGTTTCTTGACCTCACCTAATGGTGTTTGAATTACTCATGGCTATATGCTTTTTTTTTTTTTTTTCTGGCGCTGTTGGAGGGCCAGGCATAAATTGCAACAGTCCACATTTGGGGGTTGAGAAAGAGAGCCACAGAGCATGAGTCAGCAGGAATGTTGGCTGTAGTTTCTTGCCCTGGACGAGATGTCGGGTTGAGTGGGTGACCCTTCACTTGGGAGCTGGGTGATGGCTTATTGGGGCGAGGTCTGTCTTGATACCTAATGGGTTAAGAACTGAGGGTAAAGAGCATTAATAATGTGGGATATAGGATTGGGAATGTGGGGTGAAGGGATAGTAGGATTTCTGAAGGGGGAAAGGAGGGATAGTATATAGGAGGGACCATATACACTATAGGCATGGATTGTTTACAATTTAGGTTTGTCTTTCAGAGAAGAGTCCTCTCTTTACACATGTCCATATAAAGACATACATTAGTGATCTATTCTTTTTTTTTTTTTTTTTTTTTTTTTGGTTTTTGGGTCATACCCTGCAGCGCTCAGGGGCCACTCCTGGCTCTATGCTCAAAAATCGCTCCTGGCAAGCTCGGGGGACCATATGGGATGCCGGGACTCAAACCACTGTCCTTCTGCATGCAAGCCTAACGCTCTACATCCATGCTATCTCTCCGGCCCCCTTACTTTAAGAATAGATATTCTTAAGATGTTGTTAGAGATCAGATCCTCATAGGATGGGTCTGAGCTCCTGAGGACTGATTGAATTAAGATAAATAATTAGTTTATGTATAGCTTAAAAAAAAGAGGAAGGAAGAGAGAAAGAAAAGTGAGAGGGGAAGAGAAAAATAGAAAAAATAGTAAAAATAGGGTTAAAAATTAATAGATCAAATAAAAGAGTTTGGGTCGAAGTTGGGAGGTTTTCCCAGTTTCTAGGCATTTTGTCAGTGATGGGGTTGGGCCTTGCTAAATGAAAATTTCAGGGTTAGATAATGGCTGGAGCAGTTTAGGATACACATAGGTTTCTCGTCTTGAGTACTAAGCAATGTGGTAATGAGGCCTACCTATGTAGGTGGCTACCCTATGCAGTAGTGTCCACTGTATCTCATGTATCAAAGTTCCTTTCCTAAAGAGAAACTAACAATGTGGGTTTTATTTGACAGATTAAATTGATGAGGAGGAGGAAGAGGAGGAAGAAGAAAGGGGAGAGAAAAAGACTTAGGGAAAAGAGAGAAAGAAAGGAAATGTTGATTTGTCCAAATGTGTTCGATGTAATATGTCTGTGGTTTGCAGTTGACTGTTTCAGTGGTCTGAATGATCATATGCTTCAGATCTTAATAGAGGATATAAACCACAGAAAAGGGGTATATTGGAGTGTTTCATTAAGACATTTTCATAATACACACTGAATATGGTATTTATTATCACTGGGTACTGAGGTGTCAAATTAGGGTGTTCAATCTGTATCCAAGAACAGAGAAGCTGAGGGGTTATTTTATAGCTACTAAGATTAAGGCATTAAAACACATTATCAGGAAACACTGCTGCTGGAGACTCTGTCTTCCAATCATATTCTTCATCTGTACCTGTGTATAAGCTCCCCAATACATTATTATAGGCCTTTGTAGTAAAAGGCTGTTTACACCTGTTCACTCTAAAACAGTGCTTCTCAATTATTTTCTGTCATGCCCTCTAGGAAGAAAACTTTTTTCGTGCCCTCAAGAGCTCAGTATCTTTATTAAAAAAAACTTTAGAAGCAGAACTGCTAGAACCACAAAGAAAGCCTTCATCATAAGCTCTATTCCTTGAGCTGCACAGTCACCAAGATATCTAGATACAAAGGACTGATTTTACCATCCATGACGGAGCAGAAGTCTTTCATACACCACAAAAGCACTGAGGGGAGAGTAAATGATCATGCAAGGAGTCTATAGTTAATCCCATGACAGTATACTTCAGGGATGGAGAAACCCTGTATCTCCTAGGCCAAGGGAATTCCCTCTACAATATCCCCAATAATTACTGTGCCTATTGCAGGGGGGAAAAAGAGAAAAAAAAAGGAAAAAAAAGCACAAAATAATCATTTTCCACATATGTATTTATTTATTGATTGATTGGTTTTTTCTGACATCTTTATTTTTGGTATAGATATTGAAGTTGATGTCTCCTTTTTTATTTTATATTATTTTATCTTATCTTTCTCTTTCTTTTTGCATTCTGGCATGATTTGAATTCAGAACCAAGACTATTGTGTGGTGCTTCTCTTTATTGCTGTAGGGCAATATTTAATTTGCATATTTAATTTGACATTTATTTTTGTATTGTTATGGTGTTTCAATCACCTTTTTTATGTCCTCTCTCAAACTGAGCCACTACAAGGACTCTGCCCATTTTCAGCATATTTTTATAAATTAATTAATTAAAAAAATTTTTTTGCTTAATCTTTACCCCCATTCTATTGCCTTTCTTTCCCTCAAACAAAACCACATAATTTGATTTATCTAGGTTTGCCTCTCAAATAGAGGGAGAAATAAGGGAGGGCACCAGGACCAAACAAATGTATGATCACTGATAGTAAGCTAGACAAAGAGGGGACCTCCTACTCTAGCAGCCTGGGGGGGGTGATTGTGGGGGATATGGGTTGCAGAAAGGGAACGGGGGAAGGGGGAGGACAAATTTGGTGGTGGGTATTCCCCTGATTCAATGTCAATATGTACCTAAAATACTAATGTGAAAGATATGTAAGCCACTATGATCAAAATAAAAAAAAACTTTAAAACAAAACAAAAATATATAAAATATATAAAATATAAATGTTTTTGCAAAACAAAAAACAAAAATATATAAAATAATTTGAGCTGATTTTTTTAATCAGAGGTGATGACTGGATTAATGGCTACAATGAGCGCGTTTTGCATTGCATAGCTTTTCAAAGAGGGGTTTGAAGAAGCAGGACACAGCAACTCTCAGCTCCAGAGACATGCAGAGACATAAACACGGGGCTTAGATTATTATGGCAGTGTTTTGCTGAGGTCAAATGCGGCCCCCTTTATGGAACCTTGCGCCTCCCCCCCCATAGAGGCATGCCCCACTATTTGAGAAGCACTGCTCTAAACTGTTGTTTTCATTGTTGCTGGCTTCTTTTTTTTAATTTTTTTATTTTGAATTATGAGAACAAAGATGCAAAGAAAGAGGGCAAGGTAAAGTTACAATGGAAGGACAATAACATAATTCTCAGAAGAAGTCCTCTTGCTGATATATTAACTTTGAACTTTTAGCCAAAGAACATTAAGATAAATAAAACAGAATCCATGTACAATTACTTTGTCCCTCAAGTCCCCAGATTGTAACACATTATAATATTTCTTAACAGCACACAAGGCAATCTAAAGCCATAAAACTTACGTAACTCCTTAAACATTAGAGTCATAGCATTTTTTACATTTCCATGTACATGCATATTAGCTTAAGTTAACCTCAAATTTTAAGTGGTAATTTTTAAGGATTAGAGTCAAAGGAGCACAGTAAAAACGGTGTTAGAGTTGCAAGATTTGTGTATTCCAATCTCTATTAGATAGGATCTTATTTGTATGTATAGTATTTTCTCATTTTAATGTGCCTATGCAAAAAAGGAGCAATGCCACGTGGCGTTATTGGTGCATATGGGGGACATAAGAACAAGTCCAATAATCCCCATGACATGGTTCAATCATAAGCATTAAACTGGGGGACTCTTTCACCAAAATTCCTTGTTGAACAGCTCATAAAGAGAAGATAAAAAGTGGTTAGAATCGTCATTATATAAGAGAATATTTAGTAAGACGTATAGTTGTCAGGGAAAAACAAAATATTCTAAAGACATAAGTGTCCATTTTATGCCTTTTGAAACAGTTCAGGGTTGTTACACACAATGCATGGCTTAGGTCTGTGATTAGGATTGTGCAATACTGAAGTTAAAAAGAGTAATGTGGGTTAGTGATGTTTGGGTGAGAGAGTTAAGGAGTAAAAATGAGCTCTGAAGGGGTGTGGAAAAGGGCAGAATACAAAATGGACATTCTGGATACGCAAAACATAACATAAAGATAAGGAATACCCTTAATAGAAGCAGTGTGGTTTTCCATATGCAGAGTGGTCAGAAATTGCCAGTGACAAACTTAGCGCAACTGAACAAATCTTAGCACACCCCAAGTTAGGACCAACCATTTCTGGCCGCCTGGGCTGCCACCCCAGAAGGCCTGGAGGCGGGGAGCAGGAGAGGGGAAGGCTGGGAACCTATCAAGGCTCCCAGCACACCCAAGTTAGGGAGAAGGCCTTCCACATGGGGTCTCCCCCAACCCCAAGCCGGCTAGAGCTAGCCTCCAGCTCAAGAGAGGATCGAGAGAGAGCCGGAAGCCTGTTGCTAGTTTCTTTATGGGATAGTTGATAGTCGAGGCTTTGTGTTGTTCCTCTTCCACTTTTTTTTAATTCCCCCCCAGTAAATGCTGACAACTACAATGCTTGGAGTTTCTACCCTATTAGACCATTGTATTTGTTCTTGGAGTTTTACATGTATATATGGTGTATATTCTAAGTACCTCTGAAAAGTCCTGTCATTTTGTATTTATCCTCCTTCTTCTGGCTTCATTTAAAATAATATTATGTAGATCCATCCATGTTGCTGCAAAAACCATGATTGTATCATTTCTAACTGCTATGTAGTATTCCATTGTGTATAAACACCACATCTTCATGATCCACTCATCTGTTGTTGGGCATCGAGGTTGCTTCCAAATTTTGGCTATTGTACTGAGTGCTGCAATAAGCTGTGAGTACATATATACTTTGGGATGAGTGTTCTTCCGACTTGGGGATAGATACCCTGGAGGGCAATTGCTGGGTCATATGGCAGCTCAATTCTGAGTTTACTGAGCACAAACCACAATGTTTTTGATAAGGATTGGACCAAGCATCATTCCCACCAGTAATGAATGAGAGTTCCTTTCCTCCCACATCCCTGCCAACAGAGATTGTTCCCGTTATTTTTGCTGTGAGCCATCCTCACTTGATTTGGATTTTTCTAATGATGAGTAAAGGTGAGCATGTTTTCATGTGTCTGTTGCTCATCTTTTGGTTTTTCTCAAAGTGTCTATTTATTTCTTCTCCCCATTTTTCTATGGCTTTATTAGATTTTTTGGAGCTCAGCTTTCTGAATAATTCTGTCTTAACCTGTTTATCTCCAAATGTAAGGTAGTCTTCTGCGATTTTGCTGGGCCCTTTTCGGCCCACTCAGGAGAGTTTCAGTGCACAGGACAGTAGAAAAACACACTCACAGTCTCTTGCATTTTGTAACCACTTGGGCAGGGGAAGATTCCTCCAGCCTGATATCACAGACAAGAGGACCTGCCTTTCTGCAATTTATGCTGGTAGCCGGTTTTCACTCTAGGACACAGTCTTCCTTGGCTTTCCAGCCCAGACCAAAGAACTCTAGGAAAGTGATTTTGCTGGGCCCTTTTGGCCCACTCAGGAGAGATACAGGACACAGGACAGTAGAAAAGCATGCACAGGTGACACTCACAGTCTCTCACAGTTGGTAACCACTCGGGAAGGGGCAGATTCCTGTTCTCATTCTTTGTGATGTGCTCCAATTTCTCTGGCATGAGATGGTACCTCATAGTTGTTTTGATTTGCATTTCCCTGATGAGGAGTGATGTGGAACATTTTTTCATGTGTCTTTTGACCATTTGTATTTCTTCTTTGACAAAGTGTCTGTTCATTTCTTATCCCCATTTTTTGATGGGATTGGATTTTTTCTTGTAAAGTTCTGTCAGTGCCTTGTATATTTTGGATATTAGCCCCTTATCTAATGGGTATTGGGTAATAGTTTCTTCCACTCAGTGGGTGGCTTTTGTATCCAAGGCACTATTTTCTTTGAAGATTGGACCTGAGTTGGCCACATGTAAGCTAAAAGCCCTACTATCTGTACTATTGCTCCAATCTCCTAATTTATTTATTTCTAATGATAATTTAAAATCATTGCTTTAGTTGTAAGTAGTGGCAACTAAGATTAAATAAAACCATGTATTTAATAAATATTTATACAGTGACTCACATTCATAGTTATATTAATGCATTGCTTATAAATTAATTACACAACACCTCACTTAAAACAATGACAGAGTAGAGGAGGTAAGCATTTAAGGAGATAATAACTTTATTATATTATGAAGTTTCTGGAATGGTGTCTCCCAGAATTAAGGGTAGATAACTAATATAAAAATTACTTAGATTGATACCACATAATTTTAGTTGTAATGTATAAAAAGCAACTAACTTTAAGCAGAACTATATATACATAGATGATGTAAAATTCAGTAAATGTGGTGAGAGTAAATATAGTAAAAGACATGAGCACTTCAAAACTGGTAGAGTGAATTATATATGTACATATATATATAAACCTAACAGTTATATATACTTCACATTAAGTTTTACATAAATATATATATTTACATATATATGTATACAAAGAGAGACATAGTGCAATCATTTATTTTGAATAGAGTGATTGTGGTGAATCAAACTCAAAACAAGAGCTTAGATAAATGAAGCTAATTCATAAAATTAATGAATGTCATTTTATGTATATTATTTATACCCATGCCACATATAGTTAAAATTTAATATATTATATTACCTTTATTAGCATTGTAATTACAAAAACATATTGCATGAGGATTGGAGAGATATTACAGTAAAGTGGTTGTCCAGTATGTCCCCAATAAAGGTTTGACTTTTGTAGCCCACAGAACAAAACAAGGAGTGATCCCTAAGTGTAGAACCAGGAGTAAGCCCTGAATCTGCTATGGGCAATTCGAAGTTTTATTATTTTATTATAACAAGCAATATAAAGTAAATTATTCTGTGCCTTTCAAGGAAGTAGACTTGTAGATTTATGGGAAACTTGGGAAAATGGTGAGGGAAAGTCACACTGGTAGCGGTATTGGCATAGAACATTGAATGTTCCAAACAGCACTATTCAAAACAACTCTGTAAACCAATGTTTAAATATAGTTAAAAAAATTAATAAACTACCAATACTTTACAGGCTCATTCATGAAATTGAAGAATTGTGAACACTTCTACATAGTTTTTATTAAGCTAACATCACCTTGATACCAAAACTAGAAAGAGATGCTGCAAAAAAAAAAAAAAAAAAAAAAAAACACTACAGATTAATATCCCTGATGAATACAGAGGCAAGATCCTCAAAAAATTCTAGCAAATAGGATCCAACCCCTCATCAAGAAGATCGTACACTATGACCAGTAAGATTTATTTCAGGAATGCAAGGATGGTGTAACATACATACATAAATCAATCAACACAATACACCATATCAACAAAAAAAAGATAAAGACCATATGATCATATCAATAGATGCAGAGAAAGCATTCGAAAAGTTCCAACATTCATTCCTGATTGAAAAAAAAAACCTCTCATCAAGATGGGAAAGGAAGGAACTTTTCTCAATATGGTCAAAGCCATCTACCACAAGCCAATGACATATATTATTCTCAATGGAGATAAATTTAAAAACTTTTCTCTAAAATAGGGTTTAAGACAAGGCTATCCTGTCTCACCACTCTATTCAACATAGTGCTGGAAGTTCTTCCCACAGCTATTAGGAAAGGTAAAGATATCAAGAACATCCATATAGGAAAAAAAGAAATAAAGTTCTCACTATTTGCAGATGACATTATATATATTTAGAAAACCCTAAAGACTCTATCAAAAAGCTTCTAGAAACAATAGATTCATATAGCAAAGTGGCATGCTACAAAAGGAACATGAAAAATCAATGGTCTTCCTGTACACCAATAATAATAGAGAAGAAATGGACACTAAATAAAAAAACCTCTTGGCCAGACCAGTGGCACAAGTGGTAAGGCATCTGCCTTGCTCGAAATAGCCTAGAATAGACCACAGTTTGATCCCCAGGTGTCTCATATGGTCCCCCAAGCCAGAAGCTATTTCTGAGCACATAGCCAGGAGTAACCGCTGAACATCACTGAGTATGCCCCTCCCAAAAAAAAACAAACAAAAAAACTATCTCATTCACATTAGTGTCACACAAACTCAAATATCTTGGAGTCAACTTAGCTAAAGAGGTGAAGAAGCTATACAAAGAAAACTACAAAACACCACTTCATGAAATAAAAGAGGAAACAGAGAAATGGAAACACATATCCTGCTCATGGATTGGGAGGACAGACATCATTAAAATGGCAATACTCCCCAAAACATTGTACAGATTCATGCAATCCCTCTAAAGATACCCATGATATTTTTCAAAGAAGTGTATCAAACACTCCTGAAATTCATTTGGAACAGTAAACATCAGTGAATAGCTAAAACAACCCTTGGGAAAAGGTGTATCAGAGGCATCACTTTCCCCAACTACAAATTGTCATACAAAGCAATAGTTATTAAAACAGCATGGTTTTGAAATAAAGACAGATCCTCACATCAGTGGAATAGACTTGAGTATTCAGAGAATGTTTCCCAGGCATACAATCAATTAAGTTTTGATAATAAGAAAATAAAAGCAAAACGGAGCAAGAAAAGCATCTTCAACTAGTGATTTTGGCATAACTGGTCAGCCAATTGCAAAAAGCAGCCACTTGCAAAAGTGCAATCACAGACCTCCATCTAACACCATGAATAAAGGTCAAATCCATATGGGTTAAAGAGCTTGATATCAGGCCTGAAACCATAAAGTATCTAGAACAACACTTAGCTAAAACATTTCATAAAATTAGGACTAAAGGCATATTCAAGGAGGAATCAGCATTCTCCAAACAAGTGGAAGCATAGATAAACAGATGGAACGTTATTAAGCTGAGAAGCTTCACACCTCAAAGGAAATAGTGCCAAAGATACAAAAACCACTCACAGAATGGGAGAAACTATTCAAAAAATCTCATCAGGTATGGGGCTAATACAGAAATATACAAAGTACTTTCAGAACTTAACAAGAAAAAACACCTAACCCCATCAAAAAATTGGGAGAAGAAATAAACAGACAAGTCTTCAAAGAAGAAATACAAATGGCCAAAAGACACATGAAAAAATACTCCACATTACTAATCATCATGGATATGCAAATCAAAACATCTATAAGGTAGCACCTCATGCCACAGAGACTGGCACACCACAAAAAAAAAAAAAAAGAAAAAGAAAAAAGAACAACAAGAACAATCCGTTCTGGTGGGGATGTAGAGAGAAAGGAATTCTCATTCACTGCTGGTGGGAATGCTGCGAGTTCAATCTTTATGGAAAACAATATGAAGATTCCTCAAAAAACATGGAAATTGAACTCCCATAAGATCTAGCTATACCACCCCTAGGGGTATACCCTAGGAACACAAACATACAATTTAAAAATCTCTTCCTCACATCTATATTCACTGCATTGCTATTTACAATAGCCAGACTCTGGAAATAACAAAGATGCCCTTCAACAGAGGAATGGCTAAAGAAACTGTGGTACATATACAGAATGGAATATTATGCCGTCATCAGGAGAAATGAAGTCATAAAATTTTCCTATACATGGATGTACATGCAATCTATTATGCTGAGTGAAATAAGTCAGAGGGAGAGAGATAGACACAGAATAGTCTCACTCATCTATGGGTTTTAAGAAAAATAAAAGAGATTATTATAATAATGCCCAAAGACAATAGAGATGAGGGGTGAAAGAACTGGCTCACCATATGAAGCTCACTACAAAGAGTGGTAAGTGCAATTAGAAAAATGAGCATAACACTTACTACTTTAGGACAATGTTAATGAGTGAGAGAAGCATGATGCTTGTCTCAAATACAGTGGGGAGGAGGGATATTGGGGACATTGTTGATGGATTGTTGCATTGGTGATGGGGGAGTTTTTTTTAATATAATTTTTATTTTTATCATAGTATCTTACATATTGTTGACAATAACATTTTAGGTACATATTTACATAAAATCAGGGGGGATTCCCATCACCAAATTGTCCTCCCTACACCTCCGTTTTTGTCCTACCTCCCATTTCCTCTTCCCTCACACCCAGGGCAGCTAGAATATGTGGTCCCCTCTGTATCCAACCCACTACTTAGTAGTCTTGCACCTGTTTGGTCTTGATGCCTCCCGTATCTCCCCCTCTAACTGTAGGCAGGACTAGCTAGTTCAAGTTGTGTGGTTTTGCCGGAAAAAGAGAAGATATATAAACTGGGGTAAGAGTCTAATACTCCAAAAATGGGTGGAATCCTTCTAGAGGATTTTAAAGGACCAAAGTGGTGCAAAAGACTACCTTACATTTGGGGGAGAGCAGGTAACAAGGTGGTGTATTACAGGTCCTATGCCTATGTTGGAAGTACAGTTTTTCCCATTGTCTTTTCGGTTTTTCTTGTGATGTGTGGGTTCCCAGGCATCTTCCTATCACACCCCCTGACCTTCTTCAAGTTGGTAAAAATTTGTGGCAAGGAGGTCTTGGAAGAGTTCTTGCATTGGGGATACTTTTGGACCTAGGTCCGGTTTCAAGAAACAGTCCATGTTAGGGGGAGTTGGTAGGGAGGGCCTCGCAGCATGAGTCCGCAGGGGAGTTGGCTGTCTTTTCTTGCCCGGGACGAGGTGTGGGTTTGACTGGGTGTCCCTTCTCTTGGGTGCTGGGTACTGGTTCGTTGGGGTAGAAGGTCGATCTTGTTGCCTAATAGATTAAGGACTGAGGGTGAAGTGTTTTAATATAGAGGGAGGTCTGGATGGGATTGAGGGGTGGAGGGATAGTTGGATTTCCAGAGGGGGGGAAGGGTAGGGTGTATGGAAGGGGTAGGGAGGGAGAAAAGAGAAAAATACATTAGAAAGAAAGGGAGAAGACAAAGGATAAAAAGTAAAGAAAAGAATAGAAAAGAAAAAAGTAAAAAAGAAAGTGGTGAGAAGAGAGGAGAGAATAGCAAGGGAATGCTAGTTTGCTTGAATGTGCTCAGTGAATAGAGCATGTAGTTTGAGTCTGTATGTCGCTGTTACTGCTTCGGTGGTCTGACTGGTCACGTGCTTGAAACCCTAAAAGAAGGTAAACCTAGAGATAAAGTGTATGTTAAAGAGTTTTCTCGGGGTCATCTCGTAGTGCAAACTAGGTGTGGTATCTCGTGTGATATCCCGAGCTGCCATCTTAGCTTGTCCGCCCTTTGTATCCAAAGGGCGTTCACCTGTGGACAGAAAAGCTGAGAGGTTATATTAAATATAGTAAGATAGAGGCATTAATACGTAGTGTTATGGGATGTTTCCATTGGAGTCAGTGGTTTGCCGTGGTATTTTTTACCTGTGTTCCTGTATACGACGATCTCTACAGGATAATTATGGGCCATTATTGTAGAAGGTTGATTACGTACCTGTTCTCTCTATGCTGCTGTTCTGGTGTTGCTGTTTTCTTTGTGGTATAATGTGTAGTCGAGAGTTTGTGTTGTTCCTTTTTCATGTGTTTTGGGTGCTGTTCCCAGGTATATGTTGACTATTACAGTGTTTGGAGTTTCTACCCTGTTAGACCCTGTTATTTGATTGTTAAGTATTAGTTGTGATTGAGATGTATGTTCTATGTGCTTCAGAATAGTGCTACCATTCTGTGTTTATCTTTTGTCTTCTGACTTACTTCGTTTAACATAACATGATCTAGGTCCATCCACATTGCTGCAAAATCTGTGATTGTATCGTTTCTGATTGCCATGTAATATTCCATTGTGTATAGATACCACATCTTAATGATCCATTCATCTGTTGTTGGACATCGCGGTTGGTTCCAAGATTTGGCTATTATACTGAGTGCTGCGATAAATAGTGGGGTGCACACGTATTTTGGAATGAATGTTCTTCCAACTTGGGGGTATATACCTAGGAGTGCAATTGCTGGGTCAAAAGGGAGTTCAATTCTGAGTTCTTTGAGCACTCTCCAGACTGTTCTCCATAGATGTTGGACTAGGGGGCATCCAGCAGTGGATGAGAGTTCCCTTTATACCACATCCCCGCCAACAAAGATTGTTCTCAGTATATTTGATGTGAGCCATCCTCACTGGTGTAATGTGGTATCTCATTGTTGTCTTGATTTGGATCTCTCTGATGATGATTGAAGGTGAGCATGTTTTCATGTGTTTGTTAGCCATCCTTCTGTCTTCCTCAGAGAAGTGTCTATTCATTTCTTCTCCCCATTTTTTATGGCTTTATTTGGTTTTGAGGGGCTCAGTTTTCTGAGTGCCTTGTATGTTCTAGATATCAGCCCTTTATCTGATATGTCTAGTGAAAAGATTTTTTTCCCATTCTGTTAACTGTCTTCTTGCATTAAGTAAGGTTTCTTTCGCCATGCAGAAGCTTTTTAGTTTGATGTAGTCCCATTTGTTTATGTTTGCTGCTAAGGTTCTTGCCATTGGTGCTCCATTCTCGAAGACCTTTTTGATATATAGGTCTTCGAGTGTTCTCCCTATTTTATTCTCGATAAACTTTATAGATTCGGGTCTGATTTCAAGGTCTTTAATCCATTAAGATTTGACTTTTGTATAAGGAGTGAGGTATGGGTTGATTTTCACTTTCGTACATGTGGTTTTCCAGTTGTGCCAACACCATTTGTTGAATAGGCTTTCTTTGTTCCATTTCAGATTCTTGCCTCTTTTATCAAATATTAGTTGGCTGTATATCTGGGGGTTTATGTCTGGGAATTCTGTTCTAACCCACTGGTCTGAGGTCCTGTCTCTGTTCCAATACCATGCTGTTTTGATTACTATGGCTTTATAGTATAGTTTCAAGTTAGGTAAGGAGATTCCACCCAGCTTCTTGTTTTTCAGTATGTGTTTGGCTATCCTGGCTCTTTTGTGGTTCCAGATAAATTTTGTGATTGATTGTTCTATTTCTTTAAAGAATTGTGTCTGGATTTGGATAGGGATTGCATTAAATCTATATAGAAGTTTGGGTAGGATAGTCATTTTGACTATGTTAATTCTACCTATCCATGAGCATGGGATGTACTTCCATTTCTTTAGATCGTCTTCAGTTTCTTTCTAAAGTGTTTTGAAGTTTCCCTGGTATAAGTCTTTCACTTCTCTTGTAAGGTTGATTCCTATATACTTGATATTTTTTGATACTATCTTAAATGGAATTGTATTTTAATCTCTCTCTCCTCAACTTCATTGTTTGTATATAGAAACGCTACTGTCTTTTGTGTATTGACTTTGTATCCAGCCACTTTGCTGTATTGGCTGATTGTTTCTAGGAGTTTTACTGTGGACTCTTTAGGGTTTTTGATGTATATCATCATATCATCGGCAAATAGAGATAGCTTCTGTTTCTCTTTCCCTATTTGAATTCCTTTGATTCACTTCTCTTTTTGGATTGCTATTGCTAGGACTTCTAAGGTTATATTGAATAAGAGTGCAGAGAGTGGACAGCCTTGTCTAGTTCCTGACCTTAGTGGGAATGCTTCTAGTTTCTCGCCATTAAGTATAATGTTGGCTGTAGGCTTTTCATATATAGCTGTAACTATCTTGAGGAAAGTTCCTTCTAACCCTATTTTGCTGAGTGTCTTTAACATGAAAGGATGTTGGATTTTGTCAAACGCCTTCTCTGCATCGATTGATATGATCATGTGGTTTTTGTCTTTCATGTTGTTGATGTGATGTATCAAATTGATTGATTTGCGTATGTTGAACCAACCTTGCATTCCTGGTATGAATCCCACTTGGTCGTGATGTATGATCTTTTTGATGAAGTGTTGGATTCGGTTTGCTAAGATTTTGTTAAGTATCTTTGCATCTATGTTCATTACTGATATTGGTCTGTAGTTTTCTTTTTTGGTGGTGTCTTTGCCTTCTTTGGGAATGAGTGTGATATTATCCTCATAAAAGGAGTTGGGTATGATTCCTGTTTTTTCTATGGTTTCGAAAAGCCTATGGAAAAGTGGTAGTAAGTCTTCTTGAAATGTTTGATAGAATTCACCTGTAAATCCATCTGGGCCTGGGCTTTTGTTCTTAGGGAGTTTTTTAATTACATCTTCAATTTCCTCTGAGGTGATTGGTCTGTTTAGGCTTTCTAGATCTTCCTTTTCCAGTCTTGGAAGAGAGTGTTTGTCCAAGAATCTGTCGATATCTACTGGGTTCTCTAACCTAGTTGAGTATAGTTGTTCATAATATGATCTCATGATATGTTGTATTTCTTGGGGTTCTGTTGTAATCTCTCCCCTTTCATTTGTGATCCTATTGATTTGGGTATTTTCCCTCTTTTTTTTTTGGTGAGTTTTGCCAATGGTTTGTCTATCTTGTTTATTTTTTTCAAAAAACCAACTCCTGGTCTCATTGATTTTTTGTATTGTTTTCTTGGTTTCGATGTTGTTTATTTCTGCTCTGGTTTTTATTATTTCTTGCCTTCTGGTTGTGGTTGGATTTCTCTGTTGCTGTTGTTCCAGTTCTTTGAGGTGATCTTTTAAACTGTTGGTTTTGTTATTTTCCTGTTTCTTGACATAGGCCTGTATTGCTATGTGTTTCCCCCTAATTACTGCTTTTGCTGTGTCCCATAAATTTTGACATGTAGTCTCTTCATTGTCATTTGTCTCAAGGAATCTTTTTATTTCTTCCTTGAGTTTTTCTTTGATCCAGCTGTTGTTGAGCAGCATGTTGTTTAATCTCCAGGTATTAGTTTTTCTCCATTGCTTCTTCTTGACATCAATTTTAACCTCTGTTGCATAGAGATCTGAAAGGGTACTTCTTATGATCCTTACCTTTTTGGTCTTATATAGGTTGGCTTTGTATCCTAAGACATGGTCTATTCTGGAGAAGGTTCCATGTGGGTTTGAGAAGAATGTGTATTCTGCTTTCTGGGGATGGAGAGCTCTATATAAATCTATTAGCCCTAAATCTTCTAATTTTTCATTTATAGCTCTTATTTCTTTGCTATTTTTTTGTTTGGTGGATCTGTCCAGTGGTGATAGTGGAGTATTGAGGTCCCCTACTATTATCACATTTCCCTTCATGTGTTTCTCCAGGTTTGCCAGTAGTTGCCTCACATATTTTGCTGACTCTACATTAGGTGCATAGATATTGACCAGGGTTAGTGTTTCTTGATCTAATGTTCCCCTGATCAGTAAGTAGTGACCCTCTTTGTCTCTGATCACTTTCTTGAGGTTGAATACAATTTGGTCTAATATAAGAATGGCTGTCCCTGCTCTTTTTTGTTTTCCATTGGCCTGAATAATTTCTTTCCATCCTTTTATTCTAAGCCTGTGCTTATCCTGTAACTGTAGGTGTGTTTCTTGCAGACAGCAGAAGTCCGGTTTATTTTTCCTAACCCAGTTCTCTACTATGTGTCTTTTAATTGGAGAGTTTAGTCCATTAACATTTAGTTTTGATGATTTAAAATCCAAGGGATAGACCTCCTCAATCTTCACTGTACTGAGCAAAAAAATAAAGCAAAGTTGTTATAAGAATATATATAATATATAATATAGTATTATACATTATATATAATAATATTTATATATAAATTATATATAATAATATATAAATCTGTATTGTAATGTAAATTTTCCTTGCCTGTATTGTAAACAGCCCCATTTATATATATAGGGGCCTGAGCGGTGGCATACGTGGTAAGGAGTCTGCCTTGCCCACTAGCCTAGGACAGACCGCAGTTCAATCACCCAGCATCCCATATAGTCCCCCAAGCCAGGAGCAATTTCTGAGCGCATAGCCAGGAGTAACCCCTGAGCATCATTGGGTGTGGCCATCCATTCTCCCGCCAAAAAAGTATATAAATATAAAATTATAACTCATAGGATGTGGGAAAATGTAAAAAGTTATTAGTACATTAAGCCTTAAGATATCTTCATTTTGAAGAACATAGCCCAGTTCATAGACTTTTTCATACAAGATTTGATTGCTTATTTATCTGGGTTTCCTGAGCATTGATCTGTGGACTATAAGACAATTCCTGGTGCATGACGTGTGATCAACTGAACTAAAGGGTCAACATAGGCCAGTGATCAAACACTTTTCTTGCACAGAAATGTTGTACACCCTAGATTTCTAGGCTGACTGCCTGAACCCACACAAGACATTTATATAAAACTCTACACATCATTATATAGAATAAACTCCTCTTAGAGTGCTCGCTCCCATATTGCTTAGTACTCTAGACTTGAAAATTTTGATTATCCTAAAATTCTCCATGTACAATCTAACCCTGAAAGCTGCATTTAGCAAAGTTCACTCCAGCCATTAATGAAGTGCCTAGAAATTGAAAAACCTTTTCCTCTAATGTGCTGGCCCCATTTAAACTTTTTATTTCTTGTATTTTATTTATTTATTTATTTTAAAATGCTCTAACCCATCCCATAAGGGTCAAGCCTCCAACTACAAACTATGAATAGATCTCTAATGTCTGTCTATACGTGTGTGTTAGTGTGTATGCAGTGAACTCCTTTATGTTTGCCTAATCTGTATTGTAATGTAAATAATCCCTGCCTATATTGTAAATAGCCCCATTTATATATCATTCCTCTTCCCCTGCCTCATTCACTAGCTTATAGAACTCCTCCTATCCTCTCACCCCCTCAATTCTGATCCATTATCTCTCCCTATTTAAGCTCTTTATCCTCAGTTCTTAACTCCTCAAGAACCTCAAGAACCTCCATCCTGCTCAGTAAGCTGCCACCCTGCTTCCAAAGTGAAAGAAAATCCTCTCAACCCTCCATCTCTCACCCTGGCAAGAAGCTGCAGCCACTGCTCCTGCTGACTCATTCTATTTTTCCCCCTCTCCTCAGTGTGGACTGTTGCTTTCTACAGAATTCAGCTCCAAAGGGATCTCCAGTTTGAGGATACAACTTGATCCCTTACTACTGCAAACCATTTCTAAGACTGCATAAAACTATGATGCGGTACGAAATTGTGCCCAGAATCTATCCTCCCTCAGATGATTGCAAAAGACTTAATGGGTATATAAATATTTTTTGTATGTTCACTTTCTTAATGATTAACTCTTAGTGTGTTTATTTACATATGTCAAGGTAGCCTCCTCCATCCTCTCTTCTTTTGCTCTCTCTTTTTTTTTCTTGTTTTGGTTCTGCTTAGTAAGAAATTCTAGTAGAAAAGTCTTGCTTGGGATAAGAGCTCAGGTCAAAACCAGGGCACAGAGATTTTATACCTTGCCATTTTATCCTCAAAAACACTAATAATGTAATATGACATTGTTCCTTTTTACATAGGCACACTAAAATGGGGAAATCTTATGTATAGAAGCAAGTTCTTATTTAATAGGGATAAAAATCCAATAATTTTTAATATACAAGGCATTTTTCCACCCTGAATATTTGTTATGAGGACTTGACTTAGACCTCAAGCTATCACATGAACCTAACCAACCCCGGATCCCAACCTTAGAACTGGCACAGTTCCCTGCACCAGCACCAGGAATCAAACTCCCCACCAGGGGAGGCCCTAATAAAGCTCAGGCATCAACTTGAGCCACAGTAGGTTCATATGACACCCTGATGATGAGGAAACAGCACCAGCTTGATCTAAAGGCAGGTTTCCCTTCCACACTACCTATCAGTGAGATAAAATCAGAAGACCCTCCATACTAGGATCTGTGCAAAAACCAAGATCTCTTGTGGGGAGCCGAGCTGATGGAACCTAGAACAAAAGGGTGTCTCAGAAATCCCTGACCTTGTTACCCACATGACCAGAGGCACCCATGCCCTAAGGACAAAGGAAATAGACAAACACTATAAAAATTCAAAGCAGCCCAATATACCCAGCCAGAGAGAAAATTATCCATATAGAGCAACTTGCCTTTGTGTTAGCAAAAGATTAATGTGTTTACAGCTGATGTTTTATTTATGCTTGCTGAGTAAAATTTATAAGACCCTGTTTGGATCTTGTGCTTTCAGTATAAACTCGTGCTTTCAGTACAAACGTGCTCAGGTCTACCTCTTTACCCCTCCCTATTACCTGCCCCCAGCTTATGCTAATGAATGCTTGCAATTGTAATTGGTGGAAACTTGTAACACCCCTCTATGATGTATTTTGCCTTTAAAAGCTAATCTCCCCGGGCAATAAACCCCCTTTTGAACAGCGTGAGTTGCCTTAAGGGTATTTCTTACTAACCTCTCAAGTTTATTTCACAGATCGGACCTGCTCGAGTAAACCCACAAATTACTAGTGACCCTCATTCCCACACCCCCCGGGTCGGAGGTCCCTCACCGAGGGTTACAATCTCTAATTACAGAGGACTGACTTTGACAACTGTGACTGAGCAAAACATTACCTGCACCATAAAGAAAGACCTTGAGTTTGACAACTAACATGTCTGGAGCCTGTAGTCTCATGACAATACATTTCAAGAGTAAAGACACCCTGTATCTCTTAGGCCAAGGGAATTTTCTTTCTAATTTCTCCAATATTTTCTGTGCCTATAAAAAAAAACTTGCTGCACCTGCCACTCATTTTTAATTTTATTTAATATTTTATTATTATTTATTTTTTATATTTATTTATTTTATTTTTCTCCCTTTTCTTTCTTTTTACTTTAAAATTTTTTTATATTCATAGTTTCTAGAAAGCGGCTCCCAGCTTCTTTTTTTTATAGAATCATAGAACATGAATCATCTTGTTCTGCCTTATATCTCTATGTCTTCCTACAAAATGAGAAGATAAAAATGTATGGGACCCAGGGACCAAGATGTCTCAGAAGCACTGAGTGGAAATGAAAAATAATCAGACCTAATTACCTAAATCGAGTCAATGACAATAGAATGAAGAGATCCAAACTATAACAAGCTATATGGTGGAGGGAGGTCAACACTGTGGTGGGAACAGCCCTAATTAACTGTCACTATGTACCTGAAATACAACTGTGAAAGACTTACTATTCACATTGATCTCAATAAAAAATTAATTATTTATAGATCTATTAAAATAGCTCTGTTCATAAAACTCTCATGTAAATTAAAAAAATAAAATTGACCCACTGAAGAAATGAAATAGAAAGTAAAAGAATGCTGAAAAGAAATAAACAATGAGGAAGGAAGTAGAAAGTCAATGAAGAAGAGGTGAAGAAAGAGAAAATGAGGCTGGAGCAATAGTACAGTGGGTAGAGTGCTTGTATTTCATGCATCAGCCTGGGTATGATTCCCAGAAAGCTGTATGGTACTCCAGAAAATCAAAGAAACAGAAATAATTCTAAATAGTTTTAGGAAGCTAACAGCACCCTAATATCAAAGCAGACAGAAAGGCTGCAAAGAAAAAGAAAACTACAGACCAATATACCTGATGAAAACAGAAGCAAAGATCCTCAACCAAATTATAGTAAAAAGGATCCACAACTTTTCAAGAAGTTCATACACCATGACCAAGTAGGTTTCATTCCAGAGATGCAAGGATTGTTTAACATACAAAAATCAATGTAAAACGCCATATCAACTAAAGAAAAAATAAAAACCATATGGTCATATCAATAGATGTAAAGAAAGTATTAAATAAGGCCCAACACCCATTCATAATAAAAAAAAAACTCTCAACAAGATGGAAATGGAAAGAACTTTTCTCAGTATAGTTAAGGTATCTATTACAAGCCCATGCAAATATTCTCAATGGAGATAAACTAATATGACTTTTCTCTAAAATCTAGTACAAGACAAGACTTCCCCCTTTCACCACTCCTATTCAACATAGTACTGGAAATAATTGCCAAAGGGATCAGGCAAGAAAAGTTATCAAGAACATCCAGAAAGGAAAGGAAGAAGTCAAGCTCTCACTGTTTGCAGTTGACATGACAGAAAATCCTAAAGACTTTACCAAAAAGCTCTAGATACAAAAGATTCATATAGCAAAGTGGCAGACTACAAAATTAACATGCAAAAATTAATGGCATTCTATACACAAGTAATGATAAAGTAGAAATGGATAATAAAAAAAACAATCCCATTCACATTAGTGCTATATAGAAACTCAAAAACCTTGGGGTCAACTTAACTAAAAAGGTAAAGGATATTTAAAAAGAAAACTACAAAACCCTGCTTCAAGAAATAAAAGAGGACCCACAGAAATGGAGACACATACCCTTGCTCATGAATCGGGAGGACTAACATCACTAAAATGGCAATACCCCCAAAATATTGTTAAACTTAATGCCGGGCCCTGAGAGATAGCACAGTGGTGTTTGCCTTGCAATCAGCCGATCCAGGACCAAAGGTGGTTGGTTCAAATCCCAGTGTCCCATATGGTCCCCCTGGCCTGGTGCCTGCCAGGAGCTATTTCTGAGCAGACAGCCAGCAGTAACCCCTGAGCACCACCGGGTGTGGCCCAAAAACCAAAAAACAAACAAACAAACAAAAAAACTTAATGCAATACCTCTAAGGATAAATAATATTATTTAAAGAAGTGGATTAAACACTCCTGAAATTCATTTGGAACAATAAACACCAGCAAATAGCCAGAGCAACCCTTAGGAAAAAGACCACAGGAGGCATTACTTTTCCCATCTAGAGAGAGAGAGAAAAAATGCAGAATGGTCTTGAAAAGGAAAGTCAACCCCACCTCCACCAACCTTGGCGGATGCCCCGCCCTTAAGGAAGTCATCACTACCTCGGCCCCACCAATAACTCATTTTACCTTGGCGGAAGTCCCGCCTTCTCCCCTACCTCACCAATGATTCGTGTTACCATAGCGGAAGTCCAGCCCTCAAGGACTCTCCTTCCCCTCCCACTTCCCATCTTATATAAGGAGGAACCAATGGAACCACAAGGTCTTTTTGTCCCTGTCCTATTCTGGGGACACATTGACCCTGGCCATTCCGAATGGTCAGTATTAAAGCACTTTTTAGAGCATTTTCTGGGACCTCGGCCTCTTTATTTCTCTGCGTCGGGCAGCTAGATTAAGACGCCTGGACCTTTCATTTGGCGAGCCAGCCAGGAGTCCTCATCCTGCCTGGGACATAGCTATGAACAGGTGGCCTGGTGAGTTCTGATGTGTGTGAGCACGATTTGCTTCATGTCTGTCTTAGTCTAAGATTATGTTGTATTCTGTGACCAGTGGTAAGCAGACTTTGTGGTGGCTTAGTGGCTGAGGTTATGAGTTCCCTACTAGACGTGGAAACCGAGTAGTAGCAGCCTTTGTATCACAGGAGGGTTAGAGTCCCTCAAGTGACTTAAGGATCTCCCACTTGATGTGTATTCCGGGTGTGTGGGTCCCCACTTGATGTGTATTCCAGGTGGCAGGGGAGCTGACGAGCTCTAATACTGCTATAGGTCACGACCCTGGTGGTGCCCCAGGGGATCAGTAAGAGCAGCGGGAAGACGTTCCCAGGCTGCTGGGAGAGGTTGTCTGCCTGTGATTTGTGGAGCTCAAAAAGAAAAAAAAACTTGGTTGTTATTGGCATTGCTGTCTGTCTTGGATTTATTGTTGGTATTTACAGTCGAGAATTAATCTGTGAATTTTACAGTTGTGCCTCTGGATGTTCGTTTGACTCCCCTCTGACTGCCTCCTTTGTCTGTCCACCTCCGTGGTGATTCTACAAGTTTGATTCCTTCCCATTTTCTTTTTCTAAGGTTGTATTTCAAATTACACTTCTCTGGGTCGCTTGTCATAGGCTCTGGAATATTTTTCCTCCTAGTGATTTGCTGTATTAGCCATTGTGATAGAAAACTTCAAACTCGTTAAAATGAGGCAAATTCAATCCACCCCACTTACTCTGACACTAGAACATTGGGCAGAGATTACTTGAACGCATTCGTTTGGTTGTTCCAGTGTGGCGCCACTGTCTGTCTGTCTGTTTGTTTGTTTTTTGTCTGTGTTTTCTATGTTTTTCTTTGGTCTGACCATGGAAAGAAAATCTAGGGACATGGCGGAGGGTGTCGGAAGTCGCAAACCCCAGATTTCTCAATGGCCATCGGGGAAAAATTTTTCCTGGAGAATTTATGGACTTTGCGATTGCCCAACTTTCCTGCCATGTGTTCAGGCCAAAAATAAATAAATAAATAAAAGCAACTGGCCGTTTTTTTTTTCCTAGCTGAAGAAAAAAAAACGGTGCTTTTTTTAAACTCTCCAGCCTGAAGGAATTCAGTACGCCCCCAGGGCAGACTATTGTCCTCCCAAACTCACCTGGCTGGGAAATGTGGGTGTAGGCAAAGAAATCCCAGTGGGTCATTTACATATCAAAGAAAAATCTAGCTAATGGTTTGGAAGTCAGTAAAAATTTTGAGCATTTAAATTTCTAACTTAAAGGTTTCTTAAAAAAACAGAGGATGTTGCAGATTATTGTGGTTGTTTTTGTTTATTTGTTTGTTTTTCGGTGCACTGGAGGTTTTTAGCAGCAGAACCACTCAAAAAGGATGAGTGGAGAACTTTAAAAAAAAAAGAGGAAAAGAGAAGGAGCTGGATGGTAGGGCATTTGCTGTGCATGCAGAAAGGAAAGTGGTGCAAAAGAAATTAAAAATGTGTACTAGGAAATATCTGTATAATCAAACTAAATGATTATTGATATGTCTCTAGGTTAACAAAAAAAAGTGTAAATGTTTTTAAGCATTTTCTGCCAGAAGTAATGAGCATTCATTCTTTCTGGTTTTCAGAATTAATTTGTGTAACATAAATTGCTGGTGTCTTCTGCCTGTAAACCGAGGTCAGAAGACTAGGTGAATTTCTATATGTAGAATTAAGCATGATTAAAATATTATTTTGCAATTTTTTATTATTTGTTACCAAGAACATTAATATTTGTATCACAAAAGGTTTTGTAAAAATGGTCATGGTTTTAAGAAAAAAACATATAAAAGATTTCGCTGTAAAAAAGAGTCTAGAATTTTCTGATTTAAGTAATATTTTGCTTTTTTCTCTTCTCCTAGAACCTTTTAGTACCATTTTATGTCACGGCATCATGTTGCTTTGCACAAAATACAAGCAGATGGCTTTCCTCTCTGCATGAGGAGTAATCCCCATGCAGACAGAAAATCCTAAAATTAGTGAGGGGACCCCAAAGCCCTCTTTCAAGGAATAATTGGAGTTGAGGTGGTGTGACAAGCAGGCACCCTTAAGCATTTGGCTGTAAAGACCGGAAAGAGACTGAGATAAATGGCCTGAGTAAGGAAATTGAAGATTTCCTAGAAGATTACCACAGCCTGTGGACCCTGCTCTCACCCTCCACCCTCAATCTCAGAAGAAGAGAATTCGAGGTCAGTCTCTTCCAAACCTGGAGAGGAGTGGAACAGACAAATCACCTCTAAAAATTCCTACAGAGGGTGAGATGCCCACAGCCAGCCACAAGATCCTCATGCTGAACTGACCAACTCATCAGCCAAACCTGAGTGACTGTGACATGACAAACCTGCTGTGTCTACAACCTATCCTCAAAAAAGCTCTGTAAGTAATGGGGGTGCCCCAGAAGGAGATTTCTCCAACAGTGCTGTATATGTGCAATGGAAAAAGCCAAGTCATTCAAATACCTGGTAAGGTACAAGGTAAAGGTGGAGAGAAAAACCATTTTTGGTAGCTAATTAAAATTCTAGTGGGCCTAACTTAAAACCCACTTCTTTGAAGTAACTTAAGTGAAAATGCTCTTACTAGTTGTATTAAACCATATCATAAACTGTAAATGCAAATGTTAGTCTAACTAAAGTAACTCAGAGTTGTGTTTATTCATAATGCTATAATGCTTTGTTTTCTGTTGTTTAATTTGTGCTATCATTACAGACAATAAGAACAGCTATGCCATTCAAGTTGTGCTATTTACTGCACCAAGGCCTGAGTGGGTTAAGTTATATTCCCCTGTATAATTGATCTGATCCTCTTCAGGTGTTAAGACTGCAAAAATGAACCAGTTAACTGCTCCTTTAGGGAAATATGAGATTTCACCCTATCTAAAGATTGAGACTGCAGTTTCCTGTCAGCCTGAAGTAGCTACAGAAAATTGATCTTCGACCATGTTCCCTCTAATGATTTCTAGGGTGATGAAATCTCTAAAGCAAAATGGTCATCAGAAAAACCTATGAGGGAAATAAGGGGAAAAGAAAGGCTACAGGAATTAATAAGCCAAGTTAACAACTAAAGATAACATTATGCCTATCTATCCCAGAGGTTAAAGCAGGTAGCAAAAATAAACCAACCCTAACATTTAATAAACATGGGTGGTAAAAGGAAAGGAGCAAAAATTATGTTTCTCTTGGTAATATTTAAAGTAAGACAATTATTACTAGAAATGAAATTTCTTCATTTCTGTCTGACCCAGTGCAGGAAAGGCAACTGGAGTTTAGGGCTCTACAGTTCTCTCTACCCCAACAGCTGTTTAAGTTGCAGGATTGAAGAAAAGGAAGCAAAAACTTCCTTATCTTCGTTGTGAAATTCACAGCCTATAAGAAGAAAACCCTGAAAATCCAGCTGAGTCAGCTCATAGGACCAGAATAAAAGTCATAGTCTTCCTACAGCAGCAACCATATGCACTCCCCCCAGTGCAAATGCTTTCTGAGCCTTATGATGTTTTTCTCTCCCCCTTCCACTCTCCTAGCAGCTCGGCTGACTGCCATTGATGCCCTAAGTCTGAAAGGGACACAGACAGGCATATGAACCCCAAAAGCCGGGAGACCAGGTCCTGGTAAAACGGCACCGCTCGCAGACACTAGAGCCTATGTGGAAAGGACCTTATGTCGTCCTTCTGTTCACCCCGATTGCTGTTAAGGTGGACGGCATGCTTCCTGGGTTCACGCCTTCCATCTAAAGCCTGCCCCTGCTAATCTCAACCATGATGAGTGGAAAGCGGAGCACACTGAGGATCTCCTCAAGATTCAGGTCCAGCAGGCACACTTCAGCTCTAATGCGCTCACTGACTCTGGCAATGCTCTCCCTGGCACATGCTGAGGGAGGACTCAATCAGGTGATACACCCAGATGAACTGGTAAAAAGACTATATGGAAACCACTGTGACTGAAGGGGAGGCATCAACTCAACAGTAGGCTTCTGTGCACTTGATCAGTAGACTGAAACTAGAACTGCTTACCTCCGGTCCCCTACTTCTTCCCATGTGGGGGGGGAGCCGGAATGGGTGTGTAAAGCAAAACCTCAACCTTTGCCTCCCTCTTGGGGGGGGGGGATTGGCCTCTGGCTGTCCCTGTCTGATTAGGTAATCTAACCTTTGCTTCTTCTAGCTGTACTTATGTCAAAAGGTAGTCCCTTTTAGTTTTGAATCGTCTGTTTGCTATTTGCATAACAGCACCAAATCTGTAGAACTGGGTCAGGTAGGAGGTACTCAGTGCTCAGAAGTCCTGCCTGCTCCCTCTAGCCCAGGGTATTTATCTCTGGGGACGGGTATGGATATGTGGTAAAAATTTGGCTTACTCTCTTTTACCTCAGAACAAAACTGGAATTTATGCCCCAGAATTAGTACTTCCCAACATTGACATCATTCCAGGGACAGAGCCCATCCCTCTGCCTAGCATAGATCTCTTAGGAGGCACTCCTAGGTCTGAGCACTCTACTGGTAGGGCTCAGAAGTAGCAGGTAAATTGGTAACTGGGGGAGCAGGGCTAGCGGGGCTAGACAAAAATAACAGACTCACAAAAGTTAATTTCAGATGTGGAGACAGTATATAAATCTTTTAATGATGTGCTGGACCAGCGCAACTCAGTGGCTGAAGTGGAATTACAAAACAGGCGAGGGTTAAATTTGATCTTGGCAGAGCAAGGAGGGCTTTGCGTAGCCTTGCAAGAAAAATGTTGTTTTTATACTAACAAGTCAGGAATAGTGCCAGACAGATTCAGACACCATCAAGAGGAGCTGGCCCAAAAGAAGAAAAGAGCTATTAGATGGTCCCTTATGGTCTTTATGGGGTGGGATTCTCCCCTATCTAATACCCCTCCTGCGGCCCCTCCTGGGCCTTTTACTTCTGGTAGCCATTGGCCCATGCATAATCAATCGCCTCACTACATTTATATGAGCCCAGGTTGGAGGAAGTTAAACTTATGGTATTACGCCAACAATACCAAGGATTAGCTCATGCAGATAATTCTGACCAGAAATATCAGGAAGTAGAGGTCCCTGATCACATTGGCTTCTAGGATTAGAAGCCTTACTACAAGAAGTGGGGATTGAAAAGGAAAGTAAACCCCGCCTCCACCAACCTTGGCAGATGCCCCACCCTTAAGGAAGTCATCACTACCTCGGCCCCACCAATAACTCGTTTTACCTTGGCGGAAGTCCCGCCTTTTTCCCTACCTCACCAATGATTCGTGTTACCATAGCGGAAGTCCAGCCCTCAAGGATTCTCCTTCCCCTCCCACTTCCCATCTTAGATAAGGAGGAACCAACGGAACCACGAGGTCTTTTTGTCCCTGTCCTATTCTGGGGACACATTGATCCTGGCCATTCCGAATGGTCAGTATTAAAGCACTTTTTAGAGCATTTTCTGGGACCTCGGCCTCTTCATTTCTCTGCTTCAGGCAGCTAGATTAGGATGCCTGGACCTTTCAGTCTCACTCATCTATGGGTTTTAAGAAAAATGAAAGACATTCTTGCAATAATAATTTTCAGACACAAAAGAGAAAAGAGCTGGAAGTTCCAGCTCACCTCAGGAAGCTCACGACAAAGAGTGATGAGTTTAGTTAGAGAAATAACTACATTTTGAACTGTCCTAATAATGAGAACGTATGAGGGAAATGGAAACAGGTGGGGGTCGGGTGGGGAGGAGGGAGATTTGGGACATTGGTGATGGGAACGTTGCACTGGTGATGGGTGGTGTTCTTTACATGACTGAAACCCAAACACAATCATGTATGTAATCAAGGTGTTTAAATAAAATATATATTAAAAAAATTATCACCTTTTGGAACTGGAGCAATAGCTCAGTATTTTCCTTGCATGAGGCTGACCCTGTTTTTATCACCAGCATCCCATGTGGTTCTCTGAGCCTGCAAAAAAAAAGAAAAAAGAAAACAATTGCCTTACAAAGCAATAGTCATTAAAAACAGCATAGTGTTGGAATAAGGACAAACCCTCAGATCAATGGAATAGACTTGAATATTCAGAGAATGTGCCCCAGATTACAACCAATTAATTTGTGATAAAGGAGCAAGAAATGCAAAATGAAGTAAGAAAAACCTCTTCCACAAGTGGTGTTGGCACAACTGTTCAGCCACATGCAAAAAAGTGAACTCTGACCCCCATCTAACACCAGACACACAGAAAAATCCAAATTAATTTAAGACCTGATGTCAGACTCAGAACCATCTGGTATACAGAAGAACACATAGGAAAAACACTCCATGGAATTGGGACTAAGTCATCTTCAAGAAGAAAACACCACTGTCTAAACAAGTGGAAACAGATATAAACAGATGGAGTACCTTAAACTGAGATACTTGTGCACCTCTAAAGAAATAGTTTCTAGGACAGAAACATTACCCACAGAATAGCAGAAACTATTAATCAGTACTCATCAGATAAAGGGCTAAAATATCTAAGATATATAAGGTACTGACAGAATTTAACAAGAAAAAAATCTAACCCCATCAAAAAAATAGGAAGAAGAAATGAATAGACACTTCCTCAAAGAAGATATACAGAAAGGCACATGAAAAAGTGCTGCATATCACTAATTATCAGGGAGACAAAAATCAAAACAATAATGAGGTACCATCTCACATCACAGAGACTATATATGTCACAAAGAACAACAACTATTAGTCCTTGCAGGGATGTGGGGAGAAAGGAACTCTTATTCACTGCTGGTGGGAATGCCATCTAATCCAGACCTTATGAAAAACAATATGTGTATTCCTCAAAAAAACTGGAAATATAGCTCTCACATGATCCAGCAATACTACCTCTAGGATATACCCTAGGAATACACAAACACAAAAATGCCCTCTGCATGTCTATGTGTTACTTCCCATTTTAGAAAACCAGATGTGGTTTTTTCCTTCCCCGGTGCAGTGCCTTTTCTCTAAAAGAATTATTTGCCAAAAGGCCTGCTTAGCGAAGTCAATCATTTGACCCTTTGCGTGGATCATTGGTGGTAATTCCAACATGGCTGTAACATTACATTTTTCTCTCTATTTGGCCACTATAGAAATTCAGCCTCAGCTCTCCTACAGACAACGAAATGTCAGTACCAAAAGTCTACCAAATGCTCCCTGCTGGCTAGTTCTTATAACCTGGCACCAACAGCTTGTTTTTCTAAGTCTAGCTCTATGATGGTAAATAATTATTTCCGTCCCCCCTAAAATCTATTTTGCGGCTACTACATAGACATCAAAAATATCTCTGTCTCTCTCTTCCTGGTTTCTTGAAAAACCTGCTTTTTGCTAAACCAAAAACATCCCGGGCTCCAGTTTCACTGCCCTCCAGCAGAGTTCTTTCTCACCTGAAGAACAGTCTTTTAATATGTAAATTGAAGGTCTGCTTTCCCATTATACTGCTCTCCTGCTCTTTGAGAACACCTTGCATAACAGAATCTATTCTTATAAAATGTCATTGGCTGAAAAATAAATTTGTCTCTCGTCCCTTGGTCGAGGGTCCCCATACAATGTATTTTGTGTGGTCTCATTTATTTCATATTTCATATTCGTCCACTCATGCTCGTGCTTCTCTCTCTGTGAAAGGTTCCCGGACTCCACGAAGGTTCTGCTTAGCAACACTAACCCCTCTGCAGCACCTATGTTAATCACAGCACTATTTACAATACCCAGAATTTGAAAAAAAAAAACATAAGCCTGACAACAGATGAGTGGCTAAAGAAAGTATGGTACATATACACAATGGAATACTGTACTATACAACCATCAGAGAAATGAAGTCATGAAATTTTCCTGTACATGGATGGACATGGAGCCTATTACGTTGAGTGAAATATGTCAGTGGGAGAGAGATAGATACATAAGAGTCTCACTAATTATGGGATTTAAGAAAAATAAAAGACAGAATTGTAATAATACTCAAAAAATAATAGAAATGAGGGCTAGAAGGACCAGCCCACAATATAAAACTTAACACAAGGAGTAATGAGCACAGGTAGAGAAATTACTACATTAACAACTGTTATGGCAATGGTAGTGAGTGAGAGAATATTATGCCTGTCTTAAAGACAGGCAGGGTGTGTGGAGGAAGAAATGGTGGGCATTGCTGGTGGGAAGTTACATTGTTAAAGGTGGGTGTACTTTTTTGTGACTGAAACCCAACTATAAACATGTTTGTAACCATAGAGCTTAAATAAAAATATTGTTATAATTAAAAAAAGAAAAATTTAAAAATGTAACTGACAAGAATAAAAAAAGAAACTCTTATCTGATTATATTCATTTTGGGGAAGGATGGCATTTTATAAAATGACCATAATATCTCCCCATAGCAAAAAATTAAATTAAAACCAAATAATAAAGTATAACTGTATCTATATGTCTATTAAAATTAATTTGGTAAAAATAAATTTTATTACCTTAAATTATTTTACATAATTTTTGGAAGTCAATACCATAGGATACTTTGGTCTTTATTTGAACACTTTTTAAATTAAAAAAAAAGAGAGAGTAAAACATCCTGAAGCTGTTTTCTCTATAAAATTGTATACTTCTGAGAACTTAGCTCCCTGTATGTATTTAACAGTGCTTTCATTATATATGATCTTTGAGGTCACAAAGTAAGAGGCAGGAGAGGAAGAATGAGAAAGATGACAGTCTCATTGTTCTTTATCATTGAAAACAAGAAGATAGGAAGATTGTCACATAAAAAATGTTCCTTTGAATCCACTCTCACGCAAAACAATATTTTAAGGTTAAATAATAAGTGAGAGCTATAAATTTAAAGTATTTTTCAGCCCTAATTTACAAATATAGCTATTCTTGATGTGTTTGGAGTCAGAAGTAAGGTATTTGAAGTGGCGTTGAGGAAAGCAAAGATGCCAATTTGAGTAACCTCCAATAAACATAGATTCAGATAAGGGATGTAATATCCTAAATAAGCAGAAAAAAACAAATTGTAAGATAATTGCATTTATATTTTTCAGACCTGTCTATTTATGCAAGTGCATTTATAGAAATATAGTCAAATATTTTATAATAGGTACATTTTGTAAATTTGACAAGTAAAGTACCAACTTACTTTTTTTTTTAACCAGGAAATTTCGATATTAATTTTTTGTTTTCCAAAACCTTTAAAAAATTTATTATTATTTTACACATATTTACACATATATTATTTTACACATATTCTCTACCTATCTGGCAAGTAGGAAGAACTGGGACAAAAGAGTTAGTTTAACCTTGAAATGATCTGCATAGCATTCTGGTCTCGTGTAATTTTAGCTTCCTTGAATAACTCAGAGGCTTTCATTTGTTTTTCTACTCCCATAGCTTCAACCATCATCTATATGATAATTAGTCTAAAATCAAATTTCTCTCTATCTCAAATATCTATTACTAACTTGACCTTATTGGCCTAATACCTCTTCATCTTGAATACCTTCCAAATTCTCAGGATAGTAATTGGTACTTTATTCCTGACAATGTCAGGCTGAATGCTGTTTCTACATACAGAGAATGGGAGTATAATCCAGACCCATTGAAATATATTAATACATACAGAATATTTCAAGAGAAAAACTGAAGAATGGTACATTTACAAGACAATTTATAACTAAATATCTTAAAAAAAGTTGCTTTAGAGTGTTTTTTTTTTTAAACTTTCATTTATTGATTGATTGGTTGGTTGGTTGTTAGGCCACATCCAATAGCACTCAGATCATTCCTGCCTCTGCACTCAGAAATCGCCTCTGACAGGTTGGAGGACCATATGGATGCCGGGAACCAGGCCCTTCTGGGGTCGAATGCATGCAAGGTAAATGCCCTACTGCTGTGCAATCTCTCTGGCCCCATGCTTTAGTGTTTTGTTGAGAATGAAAAGTCATCATGTTCAGAGGAGATAATATCCATTTCAGTAATTTTTATGTCTCACTAAATTGTAAAGTACAAGGCATACATTAGAAACTTTATTAATTATGTGCTAAACTGGAACTCAGAAAATAAAATCTCTTTGGCAATATTTTAGCTTTGTGAGTATAATAAGGTTTTTGTCAAACTATTGAACTGTAGGAACACAATTGATCATAAGACACCATTAACTTCCGTAATGTCATTCAGAAGACAGCTTCTGTAATCCTGCTTTTTTGTTTCCAATATTCTCATTTACCCATTTTGTAGCATTAATGATTGCTTATACTGCATTTGAAAATTACACTGCTTGCATTATAAAATCTCTCATTTTATAATCAGCAATCCATTTGTGCTCATATGTAAGCCTATTCCTAGTACTTATAAATAAATTCCCTTTTACTTATCTCCTTTCTCTCTTTTATTATTGAGAATGCTCTCTCTATTAGTAGTTCATCCTGTATTTTTAGTTTCTTCTCAAATAATATTACCAGCACACATACACCTACAATCATTTCTTTTATTCAAATCTTTTATTATTTTTTATCAATTCATTTCTTTTATTCAACATAGAAACTCTGTTTCAAGCTTCTTTTTTGCCCCCCCCCCCTGCTGCAATGATTCCAACTTTTTTAAAAGTTGTTTATAAAGTCCTATGAAAGTGTTGTATCAATTCCCACTTCCATGATACTGACCAAAATAAAAGTTATTCCGCATCACATAAAATTAACCTTTGTCAATGTCACAAACAATCTTAAAATTGCTAAATTTAGTGGTCAGTTTTAGTTCACGAATTTCTTATATTACTTAAATCAGGTAACACAGTTGAATATTCATTTTCTGCTGAAAACTTGATAAAAGTGTCTAGGACATTGCACCCTTATTATTTTATTTCTATGAGATTATACTCTCATTAGGAACCTCTTATGGTTTTTTTTTCCAGTTTTGGCTCTTAAAATATTTAATACTTTAGTATTCAAGCATTTCCTTACACTTCTTAACTTCACTATCTTTATTTACTTCTTTGATCATATTTGTCTTCCAGTATTTATATTCTTACAAATAGCTTCTACATGTGTAGCTTTACTCAGTACCCTTTCCTTATACTTGAGATGTAAATATTCAACAAATCTAGTTAAAAATATGATAAATATTATACAAAACTGAAGATATAATTTCCTTCTCTTCTTGCCTTACAAAATATATTTGTACTCAAAAATATCATTGTGATTTTTAAAAAGTGCATCATTCTATGAAATTTAAATTGCATTCTCTTATCTCTTCACTTTTCTCTAGTATGTCATTAACTTTTAAATCAACATTTAATATATATGTATATAATATAGTATAATTCTAACACTAATGGTGCTTCCTCTGTGACCACATCATTCTTACATTTAGATTATTGCAAACACTGCTTAAATAAATATACTATTTGTCTTTGAATCCCTACTCTACCTAGTTATGGTGTAATGACAACAAAGAAGCTAAAGTAATCCATCTAAAATATTCCAATAAAAGCTAAAATATTCCAATAGTTTCCTGTATTCAGTAAGACACATATACATAATATATGCTTCAAACTATGTTAAACCTCTGATAATTACTTCAAAATGTTTCTTATGATACAATTACTTATTTAGTCTATTGAAATTACTTGTGGGCTTCATTATCTTCCTCAAATTATACAGAAACACTTCAAACAGAATGTGACCATACATGCCTTTTCTGTGTAAAAACTTGTGTTTTAACCATGATCACAAAAAAATTAAAAGAAACAAGCTTAAAAACTTTACAAATTGCTTGCCCTATTTATAAATTCACCCTTTTCTCATTATGTACACATGCAATATGAACAACAATACACATGACTTAATATATTATTTTCTTCAGCTATTTTCTCAAAGGGCACTTTCTAATTGAAGTAATCAGAAAGATGTGTATGTGTTGGGGGTAGAGATGGGAATCTTGAAAGTAAATTTCATCAAATCACAAAGTCAAGAAATTATTGGAAAGTTAAGATGAATCTGAAAAAAAAAAAAGACATGCGACTACTAGCTCAGCCAACTCAAAAAGAGAACACATCTCTGACAGTATTAACAATTACTCTGATAGAAGACACTGAAAAGACCTTCAGAGCTCAAAATTCTCCTTAATATGATTTCAGCAATGAGCCAACTGCACAGAGAACTCAGGTTGAAGTAACTTCAAAAAAAAAACTTGCATATTGTATATTGTAACCCTCTCAAAGTAACCAGTATCATTCCATTATAAGAAATCCATGACTAGGAGTACCATGGCCGCTCCAAACACTGATACCATGGGGAATATCCCTGTCCTGGGGGGTCGGCCCTGGAAGAAGCCATCTAGGGCCATGCAGTTTTCAGCTACCTGAGACTGGATTTCATCAGCGTTCCTGCCGGTGATCCTGCCTGCTTCAGAGGTGGTTCGGGACATACACACACTGATTCTGATGGTTTCTGCTGGAGGTCAGAAGGGTGCAGAAGCCATCTTGGGTCATGCTGTTTTTAGCTGCCTAAGACTGGATTTCATCAGCATTCCTGCTGGTGATCCTGGCGACTTCAGAGGTGGGTCAGGAAGTATGCACACTAATTCCTGCTGGTTTCTGCTGGGAGACAGAAGGGCACAGAAGTCATCTTGGGCCATGCAGTTTCCAGCTGCCTGAGACTGGATTTCATCAGCGTTCCTGCCGGTGATCCTGCCTGCTTCAGAGTGAGAGACAGAATTGAGGAACTCTGCTGGAACTCAGATGCAAGCACCCCGATCTGCCTGTCTTCTGTGCAGTGCTCCATTTAAGGCCTGATTTCATCCTGTGTGTGGCTCATCTGCAGATGGCTTGCCTTCCCTGGAGCCTTCCCTGGAGGTGAGTTTACAAGCCCAGAAAGGGGAAGCTGCTGACTCTGCTGGAAATCAGATGCCAGCACCCCTATCTGCCTGTCTTCTGTGCTGTGCTTCATTTATGGCCTGATTTCATCCTGTGTGTGACTCATCTGTGGACAGCTCACCTTCCCTGGAGCCTTCCCTGGAGGTGAATTTACAAGCCCAGAAAGGGTGGAGCCAGAGGAGCACAGCCACTCCGCTTTGCTTCCTGGCCATGCACATCATTTAGCCAATGAGTACAACCACAACACGTAGAAAACCCACAATACAAGGGTGACAATGGGGAAAGAATGCAGGCCAGTGCCATAGAGTATGATGATGGCAACTCTGATGACTTGAACACGACCAAACAACTAGTCAGTCTCCCAGATAAGGAGTTTAGAGTCGAAATATGGAAGATGTTCAAAGAACTCAAAGAAAGTATAGAAGAGAACAATAATAAGAATCAAGAGAATATGAAGATAGATATCAGAAAACTCCAAACTGAAATTTCAGGTCAAATAACAGGTCTGAAAAACTCAGTAGATGAATTGAAGAAAAGCATGGTTGAGCTATCCCACAGGTTAACAGCAGCTGAGGAGAGAATTAGTACACCGGAATATGAGATGAATAACAACTCCATACAACAGAAGAAATAGGAAACAAGCCTTAAAAGAAATGATCAAACAATGGAAAAATTACTCAAAGAATGGGAACAGATGAAAATAGAAGTCTATGATAAGCTCAACAGAAACAACTTAAGAATATTTGTAGTCCCAAAGACCCAGGAAGAAAATCTCCAGTAAAAGTCAATAGTCAAGAACATCATTAAAGAGAAAATACCAGAGCTAATGAATACATGCAATCAAATCAAGCATGCCCGAAGACTACCAACTAAAAGAGACCCCAGAAAAAACACTGCAAGACACTTCCTAGTCACAATGACGAATCTCACAGATAGACACAGAATTCTGAAAGCAGCAAGATTGAAAAGAGAAATTACATTCAAGGGAACTTCCTTGAGATTTACTGCAGACCTGTCACCGGAAACACTCAAGGCCAGAGGCAGTGGTGGGACATAGTGACAAAACTCAATGAAATAAATGCTTCGCCTACAATACTGCATCCAGTAAAACAAACTTTCAGGTTTGAAGGAACAATACATGGTTTCACAGACAAACAAGAGCTCAGAAACTTTACAGACTCAAAACCATTCTTAAAAGAGAAACTGAATGGCCTACTTTAAGACAAGACTGACCAACAGACACACCAAACTTCAATATAAAGATGGCACTAACTTCCAGGACAATTCTTTCTCTTAATGTCAATGGAATAAATGCACCAGTTAAGAGACACAGAGTGGCTAAATGGAGAAAAAGAAATCTCAATCCAACCTTCTTCTGCCTACAAGAAACGCACATGAATAGTCAGAACAAACATAGACTCAAAAAAAAAAGGCTGGAGAAAAATCATCCAAGCAAACAGCACCGATAAAAAAGGTGGAGTGGCCATACTAATATCAAATGATGCAAATTTTATACTCAGGAAAGTTTTAAGGGACAAAGATAGACATTTTGTATTAATCAAGGGATATGTACAGCAGGAAAAAATCACTCTCCTAAACATATATGCACCAAATGAGGGGCTAAAATATTTATTAAAATTTAATAAAATTTAATAAAATTGTTGACAAATCTAAAAAATAATACCAATAAAAACACAATAATTGTGGGAGAACTCAACATGGCATTGTGAACAATTGACAGGTCAACCAGACTGAAACCCAACAAGAATATACTAGAATTGAAAAGAGAAATGGAAGAAAGAGGCTTAGTAGATATATACAGGACACTCCACCCCCAGAGGCCGGATACACATTCTTCTCTAATGTTCATGGGACATTCTCCAGTATAGACTACCTGCTAGTACATAAAACATACCTCCATAATATCAAGAGGATAGAAATTTTGCAGGGTACCTTCGCTGACCAAAAGGCCCTGAAATTATATGTGAACTACAAAGAGACACAGAAGAAAAACTTTAATACTTGGAAGTTAAACAGCCTAATACTGAATAACCAGTGGGTCCGAGAAGAAATCAAAGAGGAAATCAAAACCTTCCTAGAAACAAATGGCAATAGAGACACAAACTATCAGAACCTATGGGACACAGCAAAAGCAGTACAGAGAGGAAACTTTAGCTTTGCAACAACCCATCAGGAAAGAAGAAGGGGCATACCTGAATAGCTTAATAACGCAGCTCACAGAATTAAAAAGTACTCAACAGAAGGGCCCAAAAATAGGGAGACAGAAGGAAATAACAAAGCTGAGAGCAGAAATCAATGAAGTGGAAACCCAAAAACCAATCCAAAATATCAACGAAAGCAGAAGTTGGTTCTTTGAAAAAATAAACAAGATTGATAGACCACTGGCAAAACTAACAAAGAAGAGAGAGAAAAAATGATAACTCGTATTAGGAATGAAAAAAGGAGAGATCACTACTGATATGATAGAGATCCAAAGGGTAATCAGAAACTACTTTGAGAAACTCTATGCCAATATAAATGAAAACCTAGAAGAAATGGATAAATTCTTGGATTCTTATAATGTTCCATGGTTGAATGAAGATGATGTAGCATATCTAAACACACCCATCACTATTGAGGAAATTCAGAAAATAATCAAATATCTGCCCAAAAACAAAAGTCCAGGCCCAGATGGATTTACTAATGAATTCTTTAAAAGCCTTTCAAGAGGACATTCTACCAATCCTGGCAAGACTATTTCATGAAATAAAAAAAAATGAACACTTCCAAATAGCTTTTATGAAGTCAACATCACCTAGATATCTAAACCAGACAGAGACGCTATGATAAAAGAAAAATACAGAACAATATTGCTGATGAATACAGATGCAAAGATCCTCAACAAAATCCTGGCAAATAGGATTCAATTCCTCATTAAGAAGATCACCCACTATGATCAAGTAGGTTTCATCCCAGGAATGCAAGGATGGTTTAACATCCGTAAATCTATCAACATCAACAACAAGAAAAATAAAAATCAGATGATCATATCAATAGATGCATAAAAAGCATTTGATAAGGTCCAACACCCATTCTTGATCAAAACTCTCAGCAAGATGAGAATGGAGGGAACATTTCTCAATATAGTTAAGGCCATCTACCATAAGCCAAAGGCAAATATTGTCCTAAATGAAGAAAAACTGAAAGCCTTTTTTCTAAATTCTGGCAAAAGACAAGGCTGTCCTCTCTCACCACTCCTGGAAGTACTGGAAGTACTGGAAGTACTTGGTATAGCGATTAGGCAAAAAAAAGATATCAAGGGATCCAGATAGGAAAGGAAGAAGTCAAGCTCTCGCTGTTTGCAGATGACATGATACTCTACTAGAAAACCCTAAAGTTTCTACAAAAAAGGTTCTAGAAACAATAGACTCATATAGGAAGGTGGCAGGCTACAAAATTAACACACAAAAATCAATGGCCTTTCTATACACCAATAGTAATAAGGAAGAAATGGACATTAAGAAAACAACCCCATTCACAATAATGCCACACAAACTCAAATAACTTGGAATCAACTTGACTAAAAACGTGAAGGACCTATACAAAGAAAACTTTAAAACTCTGCTCCAAGAAATAAGAGAGGACACATGGAAATGGAAGCACATACCCTGTTCATGGATTGGAAGGATTAACATCATCAAAATGGCAATACTCCACAAAGCATTGTATAGATTTAATGCGATCTCTCTAAAGATACACATGACATTGTTCAACGAAGTGGATCTGGCACTTTTGAAATTCATTTAGAACAATAAACACCCTAGAATAGCTAAAGCAAACATTGGGAAAAAGAATATGGGAGGAATTACTTACCCCAACTTTAAACTGTACTACAAAGCAAAAGTTATCAAAACAGCATAGTATTGGAATAGGGACAGGCCCTCATATCAGTAGAATAGGCTTGAATACTCAGAAAATGTTCCCCAGACATACAATCACCTAATTTTTGATAAAGGAGCAGGAAATCCTAAATGGAGCAGGGAAAGCCTCTTCAACAAGTGGTGTTGGCACAACTGGATAGCCACTTGCAAAAAATTGAATTTAGGCCCCCAACTAACATCATGTATGAAGGTTAAATTTAAATGGATGAAAGACCTCGATATCAGACCAAAACCATAAGATATATAGAACAGCACATAGGTAAAACACTCCAGGACATTGAGACTAAAGGCATCTTCAAAGAGGAAACTGCACTCTCCAAGCAAGTGAAAGCAGAAATTAACAGATGGGAATATATTAAGCTGAGAAGCTTCTGCACCTGAAAAGAAATATTGCCCATTATACAAGAGCCCCCCAGTTGGTGGGAGAAACTATTCTCCCAATACCCATCAGACAAGGGGCTAATCTCCAAAATATACAAGGCACTGACAGAACTTTACAAAAAAAAAAAAAAAAACATCTAATCCCATCAAAAAAACAGGGAGAAGAAATGGACAGACGCTTTGTCAAAGAAGAAATATAAATGGCCAAAAGACACATGAAAAAATGCTCCACATCACTAATCATCAGGGAGATGCAAATCAAAACAACTATGAGGTACCACCTCACACCCCAGAGATTGACACACATCACAAAGAATGAGAACAAGCAGTGTAGGCGGGGATGCGGAGAGAAAGGAACTCTTATCCACTGCTGTTGGGAATGCCGTCTAGTTCAACCTTTATGGAAAGCAATATGGAGATTCCTCCAAAAACTGGAAATTGAGCTTCCATATGACCCAGCTATACCACTCCTAGGAATATACCCTAGGAACACAAAAATACAA
Organism: Suncus etruscus; assembly: GCF_024139225.1. NCBI lineage: Eukaryota > Metazoa > Chordata > Mammalia > Eulipotyphla > Soricidae > Suncus > Suncus etruscus. The sequence continues at coordinate 108,680,226 of NC_064852.1, read as the reverse complement.
TACAAAAACCCCTTCCTTACACCTAAATTCATTGCAGCACTATTTACCATAGCAAGACTTTGGACACAACCAAGATACCCTTTAGCAGATGAAAGGCTGAAGAAACTGTGGTACATATACACAATGGGATATTATGCAGCTATCATGAAGTCATGAAATTTTCCCATACATGGATGTACATGGAATCTATTATGCTGAGTGAAATAAGTCAGAGAGAGAGAGAGAAAGACGTGGAATGGTCTCACTCATCTATGGGTTTTAAGAAAAATGAAAGACATTCTTGCGATAATAACTTTCAGACACAAAAGAGAAAAGAGCTGGAAGTTACAGCTCACCTCATGAAGCTCATCACAAACATGGATGAATTTAGTTAGAGAAATAATTACGTTTTGAACTATGCTATTAATGAGAATGTACGAGGGAAATAGAAAGCCTGTCTAGAGTACAGGCGGGGGTTGGGTTGGGAGGAGGGAGAGTTGGAACATTGGTGATGGGAATGTTGCACTGGTGAGGGATGGTGTTCTTTACATGACTGAAACCCAAACCCAATCATGTATGTAATAAAGTTGTTTAAATAAAAGAAATACAAAAAAATCTTTCTTTAATTTTTTTTTTGTCTGTTTTTGGTGCACCACTCCCTTAGTGCTTAGGGTTTATCCCTGGCTCTGTGGTAAGAAATCAATTCTGAGAGACTTGGAGGGCCATAGAGAGTCATGCTTGGGAGAGGACTGAACCCAGAACAGTGCAAGGAAAGCAGCCTTCCTACTGTTTTCCAGCCCCTGAAATCTGTTTAATAAAGATCTTTTGCTTTATTGGTTTTTTCCCTAAAATCCCTTCCCTCTATGAAAGACAAAGTATCTGGGGTCTAAGTGGAGTTTGGGACTAACTTCTTTTCCTGTAATGATCTTATGTTAGTTTAACCTAAGAGACACTGTTCCACAAAAATCTGGGTTGCAGGGATTAACTCCCAAAACATGTAGATTACGTAGATCTTTGGATGCAATTCGGCAATTGTCATAGTGATACTGGCAAGTTCTTAGTGCCCATGCCATGAAGGAGTTTATAAGACATTATAAGTCCTAATTTCTCCAGATGTCATTATCACTGAATTATTTCTCACTCCCACTTTGTATTTAAATCATTTTAATTTTTGCCATATGAATATGCACTCAAGTATAATTTTATGTGGTTTTATTTTGCATTTTATTACTGGTACTGAGTCTCTTTTCACATGCTATATTGTTACCTGTAAATATTTCTTTTTTTTCTTTTTTTTTTGGTTTTTGGGCCACACCCGGTAACGCTCAGGGGTTACTCCTGGCTATGAGCTCAGAAGTTGCTCCTGGCTTGGGGGACCATATGGGACGCCGGGGGATCGAACTGCGGTCCGTCCAAGGCTAGCGCAGGCAAGGCAGGCACCTTACCTCTTGCGCCACCGCCCGGCCCCTGTAAATATTTCTTAATGATTGGTTTATTTGTTTCTTTTTCCATAGTTCTTGGGATGCTTCTTTATTCAGTTTTGGAAGCTATTGTTACAAATCAGATATTTAATTTTTGCATATTTTTCTTATATATAATAGTATTTTCATTTATCATATAGGTCTTCTGAAGAAAACACACTTTATTTTGTTTGTTTGTTTTTGGCCACACCCATTGATGCTCAGGGGTTTCTCCTGGCTATGCACTCAGAAATCACTCCTGCCTTGAGGGACCATTATGGAATGCTGGGGGATTGAATCACAGTCAGTCTTAGGCTAGGTAGGCAAGGCACGCCTTATCACTTGCACCACTGCTCTGGCCCCAAGAGAACACACTTTATCTTAAATTTATTTTTAATGGAATTAGTTTGAGGGAGGCTATAATTATAAAATTATTAAGTAATGTAAGAAAACCATTTCTATTTTATTCCCGGAGTTTGTCATTTTGAGTTTTGAAATGCTTGATTTTTAAAGATAACTTTGCATGTATCTTGAAGTATGACAAATTTTTATTGCATCACACAATTATCTAATCCTTTCAGCAATATTTGTTGAACAGATAGTTTTATCTTATGTTTTCCATCTTATCTATATAGTCTTATTTTTTATAGAATTTGTTACTCAAACTTGTAAGTCTATTTCTACCGTCTCCAATAATATATTTTTACAATTAAAAAATGAAACATAAAAGTTTTACATATAGCTTTTTGTCTCTGATCATGTCAAATTTTAATCTTTATGTACTCAAGATTACCTTTCTATACAGGAAATTCTTTGGGTTTCTACTCCCTGCACTGAAACATGGGTATTCTCTCTCAGAACAGTAAGCTGAGGCAATCATTATGCTAATCTTATTTGGCTTTCATCTTCTAAGAATTGCCATACTTTATTTACCTGCAAAACTTTTGTTTCATTTGTTTATAGTGGTTGTTTATCTCAGGTAGCAATAAAAATAAAATGCCTCTTATTCTGCTTTGTCTAGAATTCAAATGTATCATTCTTGAGTACTGTAGTACTATTTTTCTATGCAAAGTAACTTTATCAAAGCTTTACAATTTTTAAAAATTGCTTTCAGGCCAAAAAGATGTTACAGTGATTGACCTTGGATCCCACTGATCTAATTTCAAGTTCCAGGTATTACACAGTTCCCTAAGCACTTCCAGGCACCTCCCCTGAGCACAGAGCCAAAAAGTGCCTTAAGCACTGAAGTTTATGCCTGCACCCCCAAGAAACAAACAAGAGTGTTCCAAATTGTAGAAAACAATACAAAGTAAAATTCTAATTATATAATGAATGTATCCTTTAAAAAGTCATATAAAGCAATCAAAAGATAAGTTTATGAATGAAACGGATAAAAAGAACTGTGTATATATAGGCTTCAATATAACTACACAATAGCTTAAGATTTTGTCTTGTTTGCTACTTGTTCTGTTAAAAGAGAACCCATTATCTGGGCTGTATAAAGTTTAAGATGACAAGTCTTTTTGTTTTTGTTTTTGTTTTCGGGCCACACACATTCGATGCTCAGGGGTTACTCCTGGCTAAGCACTAGAAAATTGCACCTGGCTTGGGGGACCATTTGGGACGCAGGGGGATCGAATGCTGTCCTTCCTTGGCTAGTACTTGCAAGGCAGACACCTTACCTCTGGCGCCACCTCACACTGGCCCTTAAGATGACAAGTTTTAACAAAAAAATTCTATGATTTTTTAAACAGTGAAATTATGTTGGCAATCTGCTTCAAAATATATTTTGCAAAGTCCCTGGAATCCTCTCTTGGTGGCATGCTGGGACAACTTACTCTCTCTCTCAAAACTTGAATGGGCACTTTTTAGATACAGGATTATTATTGAGTTGAATTCTACCGAATAGACTGGGAATTGTACTAGTAAATTGTAAAAGGCAGCCAAGACAGAGGAAAGTTGACAATTCAACTGGTTTGTCTGCCAAATGACAGAAAGCCTCTAAAGAAATTTCTTAACCAAAAAGGACTATCAGTCTTTTATTATGCTATTTCATATTAGAGCATGTATGGAGCATAAATTTGTCATTAGTTTATTGATTACCTGGTAAGCCCAACAATTTTCAGTATGTATATCTAACAGTGGGAAGAAGAGAGATGGCATACTTGACAGAGGATCAAACACTTTCCTTTCAACCACCTGAGTCATAGTAAAGATTTCTTGGGAGATTTAGGACTGATGAAAGCATGCTATATGTACTTCAAAGCACACTCCTTGCATTTTAACAGCTCCTTGCTAGAGTTCCATTTGATGTCTCCATTGTGGAAAGCTATAACATTATTCATTGATTTCTTGGTGATCTTCATACTCTGGCTGGTGAGAGTAAATAATTACTCTTTTCAGAAAAGAAAAATCAATCCTCAATAAATGCTGCCCTGTATTTATTTCTGAACTCTAATACTTCTGAATTCCAGGAAGAAAATAAATAGTTACATAAAGAAAGTTTATTTGATAAATATGAGAGGAGAGCAAGAAGGTTTTAAGCTCAAGGGAGAATGTAGGCTTTTTCCAAAAGTGGAGCAAGTCATGTGCATATCCCAAGTTAAACTGTAGGCACACCCCACAAGATAAAAAAAATGTCTGCTTTTGGGGCTGGAGCAGTGGTACAGGACATAAGGCTTCTGCCTTGTGCTCTCTAGCCTAGGATGGACCATGGTTCCATCCCCATGCTTCCCATAGCCAGGAGCATTTCCTGAGCACATAGCCAAGAGTAAGCCCTTAGCGTCACAAGTTGTGGCCCCCACAAAAAATGTCTGTAAAAGATGAGAGTTACATACACATTTCAATTTCTCAATGGGAAAAGATAATATAAACTGTAATTTACTCATAACAATTAAAATATATGAGTTGAAAATTATACTTGATAGGATTAAAGTGAGACAACTATTGCAGAGCAAAAGCTAACAAACTTGAACATTAGCAAAAAATTTATACACAATTAAAACAAGACAAAGTGATTATAAATAATACATTTTAATAAGTAGTGGTACAATTCTGGAGGAACTAGAGAAGAGGAAAGCGGCATCTGGTTATCTTGTTAAATCTAACTGGTTGTTTTAATTCTTAGACAGATAATTGAAAGGGCTAGGGGCAGAGATAGTAAAGATTTAAAGGGGGAACACAAGTCAAATAACTTTCCCTTTGACCCTACACTGGAGTACAGACAACAGACAGCTTCTCATTAATGCCTCAGTGGTTCCTGAGTAGACAACAGAAAAGCGGTTCTCACCCTTAGGATTGGAAAATAAAAGAAGCCCAAATGACAGAAACCATCAGGAAAAATGGGCCTTGAGGTTTTTTTATGGAGTCACATTGCCTTGGGAGCAAACTTCAAACTAGGACTACAGACACTGAACACGAGAACAGGAGGGGTTAGGACAAAAAAATTTGCACACCTTTGTGATTTTCAACTTGTAGCTCAACCTTCCTAAAAATGTGTTTCCCTGATCCTTTTCTTTCTATAAACTTCTTTTTGTAATCATGCAAACAAGATAGTTGTTCTGAGAACATGAGTCATCTTCCAACCTGTTGGCAGAATGCCAGTTCAACTTTTTTCTGTGTCCATCACTGTGTCTCTTGTTTCATCCTCAAGTGGAAATGGAACCAAAGTTTTATGCTAACATAGTAGCTTTGGAAAACAGTAGGCTATTCCATACAAAATTACAGATATATTTACAAACATTGTAAATATATAGTTACTCTACTCTTAATAGTTACCTATAAAAGCAAGTTTCCAAAGACTTGAATATATATGCTTTTTCAACTTTACTCCAAATAGTTCTAGAATCTTTTCAGCATCCATCAACTTTTAAAAATAAAATATAATTATTTTAAATTAAAAGTTACTTTAGGGGACGGAGAGATAGCATGGAGATATGGTGTTTGCCTTGCATGCCGAAGGTTCAAATCCCAGCATTCCATATGGTCCCCCGAGCCTGCCAGGAGTGATTTCTGAGCATAGAGCCAGGAGTAATCCCTGAGCACTGCTGGGTGTGGCCTCCCAAAAAACAAAAAAATTACTTTAATATGCGACTATTAATATAAAATATCAGTGTATAATGCAGAATAAAATAAACTTGACAGTTTTCAAAAAGAATATCAAGTGATTCTAGTTATACAAATTTAAATAAAATTCAGAGTAATTTAGAAAGACAGAAAGTAGATTATTAACTGGGAAAGGAATTGGGAAGCCCAAAGAAATAAAATTGGGTAAGGAAACTTAGATAATTGTTAATTTTTTGGATATTAATGATGGCTTAATGGTAGTCTCTAGTTGCCAAAATTAATCAAACAACAGACTTAAATACAGCATCTTTTAATTATTATCAATAAGGCTATTAAAAATAGCCTGTGATCATAGGCATCAGTAAAATTATGTATATATCATATATGTATGTATATATATCAAATGCCCAATTTTTATAGGCTTACCTTAAACAATTGAAAAAGTAGACTTGCTTATTTGACTACTCTCTAGTTTCAAATATCTTTTTATTCTACTGTTTTCAAGTCTTTCAGAATTCTGAGGTTTTATATTATAATGCCTGTTGTCAGAAAGAGTGTGGGGAAACACATGAAATGCTATCTAGGTGTCAGGTATTCAACATAGGGTCCTTAAGACTCACATACACTAAGCTGTGACTGTAATTGTTATTCTTTTAGAAGGCATTTTTATTTTCAGTGGAAATCTGAGAAAGCTTGCTTTAAAAAAAGAAATGCATTACACATGGTAAATGACAGGTAATACTACATCTTAGTAGAGTGTGGGTTGATTTGGGGAAGGAGGTCTTCAAGGGTCATTTCCATTGATCAACAAATAACATATTTTTTCCCCTAAAGTTGGCTTGAGCCTTGTAATAACAATGACTTATATTTGTTTAGGATGTTAGTGATTACAAAGTGCTATCACATTTATTATCTCATCCATGCATGCAAAGGCCTTTTGAGGTGAATTAGTTCCAATTTATGATCATAAAATTGACAGCTAAGGCAGTTCAACAATGTGTTTTTCTATTCAAAGGCAGAAGTGGGATTTCAACCAAACTAATTTGACTCCCAGTTCAACAATCTACCCTTGAAATATAATTGTGTCCAGTTTAAATAATACATTTCTTGAAAGCAAAGTACATTTGTCTCCTCTTTTGCTTCACAAAACCCTGCCAGAAACAATCAACAACTTTGCATAACTAATGGATAGGATTTCTGGAAATTTTATATGAATGTTTTACTTTTGCTTAAGGGAATATAGAAAAAAATATGTGACCCTATAGAGTGCAAAACTTTTTCTATCTTTGTTCTGAATCATTCAGATTAAGGTTTGATTTTCTGTCCTCCTAAAAAAAACTGAACTGAGGATAACACAAAGCAATCTGTATGTAATTAAAGAATATAGGCATATCCCAGCACTCTCCATCTCCTATGAACTTGGATAACTTTAATAATTTCCTCATATGGTCATTGCTGATTCTCTTTGCCATAAAGATCTGAGCCTCCCTTGGAGTTTTGTCTATAAAAGAAAAGATCTCTATCCTGGAGATTGTAGTTCACATTGTAGAAGAAAAAAATCAAACAAACAAACAAACAAACAAGAAAAGTTCCTTGTCAAAAGGTTTCCAGAAAAGGAAACAACTTGAAACAACTTAATAAAAGAACACTTTCAAGTATCTACTAGATATTAAAATCTTATTTTGCTATTTCACAAAACTAAAAAAACCTCAAATGTTGCATATCTCTGACATTTTTTAAAATACTGATTTATAAAATACAACCTTAGAAAATGCATCCAGAAAATGACAGATTATTTTATTATTATTATTATTATTATTATTATTATTATTATTATTATATAATTCTAAAATCAAGATCTCTGTGCTTTTAATTTAAGCTGAAAGACAAACACCCTTACTTTGAAAAAACTATTGATTAACAGAAATTACCCAACAAGGTAATTCAAAAGAAAATATAATTTTTAAACAATAATTCTAAAACAATTACACATCCACACACTGAAGATTAATCTCAGCTCTACCCGCAGACTTCCACAAGAAATAATTTTGGGGACTGGAGAAGCTGTGTAGCCTGTAAGAAGCTTGTAGTGCATGCGCAGATATAGGTTTGAGCCCTGCACTTCGTCTGTTTCCTGAAAGCCACAGAAGCACAGAGCAGAGTCTGGAATATGCCCTGGGCACAGCTGGAAAGACAAATCCATAAACAATTTGAAGCACTTTTAATGTAACAAAATTTAAAAAAAGTTAGATATAAAGGACTTTGTTGGATGCAAGGAAAAGTCTCTTCCTCTTTTTTTTTTTTTTCTTTTTGCAGACTTATAGATGTGGAATAAAGTCCCCAACATTTCACAGTGATGAATCAGCAAGGGTTTAACTATCAGTATGGAAATTAAATAAATATTATCTCTGTGCAGGTAAGAATCTTAGGGCATCAATTCTCTTCTATTGCATCATGTGGTTCTGACAGTATCAAGAAATCTAGAGACCAAGAACCAGGTCCACTACCAAAGAAATCCAGTGCTGCTGATTTGCATTTCTCACAGCGCAATTGTTTCTGTCTGTCTCAGTGTTAAGCATTTTCTTATTTACACAACATGTTGGAAATGTCACCTGCTCAACAAAAGCAAATGCTTTGTTACTGCTAATGATTAAAGCTAGAATTTAGGCCATTGAGATTAGCCTTCCCCACTCTCTTCACTGTAAACTTAGAACCTGCACTGAAGGGAATTGGAATGGGAAAAGGAAGACTGATAATGGGACTCCACTTTGGTTTTTCCTTCATCAGGGAGCCCTCAATTGTACCTCTAAAAAATAAGTCTTTCCCACATAGAGTGGAGTAAGCAAAAAAAAAAAAATCCAAACAATATCAGGCACATTATCTATGGAAGAAAGATTTTATTTTTGAGGTTAGAACAAACTTTATTGACAACCTCCTAACAGGTTGAAAGATGATGAACTCATGTCTTCATAATAATCATCTTGACTGCTCCATCACAAGAAGGTTTTATTATTGTTTCCCCCCTCACATACAAAGGAAGGACAAAAGAGAAAGGGTGAGCTGCCAGAATGAACAGTAAAATTTCCTCATGGCCTGGTTCCTTGAAGCCTACTCCCTTTTACTTAAAAATTTAGCACAGTAAGGGGTAAGTCTCAACCAAGTTTAAGGTAAGGAGATAACTGTGATAAGCTGTCCTTATCTTTATGCTTTTATGCAAGGACTATTGTGCTTGTCTAATATTTTCTTTAGCCTGGTTTCAAAATTCAACTCTGATCTTTCTTCTTTTTCTATGGAAGTTTAGGTCTCAAATCAAAACTGACTGCTTTTTGCTGAAATGGGCTTTGTGGGTGGTGACAGTGTACCTTGTGCAGAGCTCTAAAGAAATTATGTCCCCTGGAACCTTTCTTAGCTTGTGATGGGTCCCGAAGAGATTGTCTGCTGGGGCCTTTCTTGGCTGCCTCACGAAGAAAAGCAGGAAACCAGGCACCAATTTTATTCAGCTGTGCTCAGGGGTTACCTCTGGTTCTGTACTTAGACATCGCTCCTGGCAGGCTCAGGGGACTATATGGGATGCTGGGATCCCTAATTAGCCTCTCAGAGAAGGAGTTTAGAGTAGAAATATGGAGGATAAATATACTACTGAAGGAGAGCATAGATCAAGCTGAACGAACGACAAATATAGAAAACAAACAAACAAACAAAAACAAGTAACAAAACTAAAAAACTTCAGATGAAATGAAAAACTCATTAGAAATACTCTAACAGAGTAACAGTAGATGAGGACATAATCAGTTAGCTGGAAGATGAGACCCAAAACAAATCCATACACAGCAGAGGAGATTAAAAAGAACCTTAAAGTAAATGATCAGACAATGAAAAAATTACTCACAAAATGTGAGCAGATAAAGATAGAAGTCTTTGATAAACTCAACAGAAACAATATAAGAATCGTTGGAGTCACAGATACCCAGGAAGATAATCCCCAGGAAGAATCAACAGTCAAGGACATCATTACAGAGCAAATCCAAGAGCTATATACTGTATGCAACCAACTCCTGCATACCAGCTAAAAGAGATCCTAAGAAAAGCACCCCAAAGCACATCTAGACACAATAAAGAATCCCACAGATAGAGATAGAATACCAAAAGCAGAAGGAATATAAAGGAAAATTACATTCAAAGGAGCATCCTTAAGATTTACTTCAGGCCTGTCACAAGAAACCCTCAAGGCCAGAAGGCAGTGGTAGGGTATAGTGACAAAATTCAATAAAATGAATGTTTCGGCCTAGAATACAGCACCCATCTACACTCACTTTCAGATTTGAAGGAAGTAAATCTAGCTTCACAGATAAACAACATCTAGAAACTTTACAGACTCAAAAGCAGCCTTAAAAATATTTAAAAGTCTACTTTAAGACAAGACAGACAAACAGACACACCAAACTTCTACACAAAGATGACGCTCAGTCCCATGACAATTATCTCTCTCAAGGTCAATGTACTAAATGTACCTGTTAAGAGACACAGAGTGGCAAAATGGATCAAAAAGTTAAATCCAACGTTTTGCTGCCTACAAGATACACATCTGAATAATCAGGACAAACATAGTTTTTATTTATTTCTTCCAGGTTCTCATATTTTGTGGCATAGAGTTTCTCTAAGTATTCTCTGAATACCTTTTGAACATCTGCAGTATCTGTTGTGATCTTTACCTTTTTATTTCTAATCTGAATTCAAAGGCTAGAGGTAAAACATCCAAGGAAGCAACTTCCTTAAAAAAGCTGGAGATCATATCATATCAGATGATACCAAATTTAGACTCAGAAAAGTTATAAGGGACAAAAATGTGCATTTTGTACTAATCGAGGGATATGTAAACAGGAAGGAATCACTACTAAACAAATATGTAGCAAAATATTTAATACAGTTGTTGACAAATCTGAAATAATATATCAACAAATATCTGAATAAAGATATCGACGCAATAGCAAAACGATAATAGTGGGAGACTTAGACACTGACCTGTCACCCCTTTATAGGTCAACCAGGGTGAAACCTAACAAGAATATACTAGCGCTGAAAAGAGAAATGAAAGAAAGTGGAATATATATATATATATATATATATATATATATATACTATATACATATATATATGACACTCATTCTTCAGAAAAATGAATACATTTTCTTCTTCAGTGCATATGGGTCATTCTTCAGGATAGACTACATGCTGACCCATAAAACATATCTCCATAAAGTCAAGAAGATAGAAATTGTATAGGCTATCTTATCTTCTCGGATCATAGGCACTGAAAATAGAAGTGAACTACAAAGGGACACAGAAGAACTTTAACACCTGAATAGGTAGGCAGAAGGAGATACAAAGTTTAGCTCAGAAGTCAATGAATTGGAAATTAATAAAGCAATTCAAAAGATAAATGAAAGCAAAATTTGGTTCTTTGAAAATAATAAACACGATTGTTTCTTTGTGAGCAAAGATCACAAAGAAATGGAGAGAGAAACTTAATAAACTGGATTAGAAATAAAAAGGGGAGATCACTACAGATACTGCAGTTTCAAAGGTCAATCAGAAACTACTTTGAGAAACTCTATGCCTCAAAACATGAGAACCTGGAAGAAATGGATAAATTCTTGGAATCTTATAATCTTCCACTGTTAAACTGTTTAGATATCTACACAGACCCATCACTACTGAGGAATTTAAAATGGTAACCAAAAGTCTTCCCAAAACTAAAGCCCAGGCTCAGATAAATTCACTAACAAATTCTTTTATAAATATAAATAATTTAATTGTAATGTTTTGATATGAAATGTGTTTCCTTGCAGTTCTGCAGAGGCAGAGGGCACATAAAGGTTTTTACTCAACAGGTCTGGGTTTGACATTGACAGTCTATTTTTTAATAAGCTCTCACTATTGCTGATAGGCTGTTCTTAGCTTTTGAGTATCATATTTTCTTTTTCTTAAATATCTTTATTTAAACACCTTGATTATAAACATGATTATGGTTTCAGTCATGTTCCCATCACCAATTCTCAAATCTCCTTCCTCCCCACCCCACCCCGCCTATACTCTAGACAGGCTTTCTACTTCCCTCGTTTATTCTCATTGTTAGGACACTTCTCAATGTAGCTATTTCTCTAACTACACTCACCGCTCTTTGTGGTGAGCTTCATGAAGTGAGCTGGAACTTCCAGCCCTCTCTTTTGTCTCTGAAAATTATTTCAAGAATGTCTTTCATTTTTCTTAACACCTATAGATGAGTGAGACTATTCTGTGTCTTTCTCTCTCCCTCTGACTTATTTCACTCAGCATAATAGATTCCATGTACATCCATGTATAGGAAAATTTCATGACTTTATCTCTACTTACAGCTGCATAATATTCCATTGTATATATGTATCACAATTTCTTTAGCCATTCATCTGTTGAAGGGCATCTTGGTTGTTTCCATACTCTGGCTATGGTAAATAAAATTTACTAACAAATTCTTTCAAACCTTTCAAGAAGAACTACTACCAATCGTTTTCAGTTTCTTTCATGAAATTGAAGAATTGAGAACACTTCCAAATATTTTTATGAAGCTAACATCACCTTCATACCAAAACCAGAAAGAGATGCTGCAAAAAATGACTACAGACCAATATCCCTGATGAACACAGATGCAAAGATCCTCAATAAAATTCTAGCAAATAGGATCCATAGCCTCATCAAGAAGGTTATACATCATGACCAAGTAGGTTTCATTCCACGAATGCAAGGATGATTTAACACACATAAATCAGTCCACATAATACCCTATTTCAACATAAAGAAAAATAAAAACCATATAATCATATCAATAGAAAGCAGAGAAAGCATCCAATAAGGTCCAATACCCATTCTTGATAAAAAATGCTCATCAGGATGGCAATGGAAGAAATTTTTTTTTATAATTTTTATTTTGACCATATTGGCTTACATATCTTTCAAATTAGTATTTTAAGTACATATTAACATTAAATCAGGGGAATTCCTATCACCAAATTTGCCCTCCCTCCACCCCTGCTCCCATTCTGCATCCCATATCCCCCACCCTCAACCTCCAGGGTTCCTGAAATAAGTGGTCCCTCTGTGTCTAGCTTACTACTTAGTGATCATATTTCTGGTTGGTCCTGGTACCCTCCCTTATTTCCCCCTCTGTTTGAGAGGAGGAACTAGATAGTTCAAGTTATGTGGTTTTGTTTGAAGAAAGAAAAAGCAATAAAATGGAGCAAAAATCAAATAAACCAAAAATGGGTGTAGTCCTTCTGAAGAAATGAAAGTTCCGGATGTCCTAATCTAGCTGCCTGATGCAGAGAAATGAAGAGACTGAGGCCCCAGAAAATGCTCCCGTAAGTCCTTTATTTCTGACCAGTCAGGGTCAAATGCATGCCCATAATAGGACAGAGGCAAAGACCTCATGGAGTTCTACATCCCTCCTTATATACTATAAGGGGGAGGGGAAAAGAAGAAGTAGTGATGACTTCCTTAGGGGCAAGACATCCCCAAGGTTGGTGGGGGCGAGGTAATAATGACTTCCTTAAGGGCGGGACATCTGCCAAGGTTGACTTCCCTTTTCAATCCCCACTTCTTGTAGAAAGGCTTCTAATCCTAGAAACCAGTGTGATAGGGGGCCCCAGTAGGGGTATTAGACAGGGGAGAATCCCACCCCATAAAGACCATAAGGGACCGTCTAATAGCTCCTTTTTTCTTTTGGCCAGCTCCTCTTGATGGTGTCTGATTCTGTCCCGCACTATTCCCGATTTGTTAGTATAAAAACAACATTTTTCTTGCAAGGCCATGCAAAGCCCTCCTTTCTCTGCCAAGATTAAATCTAACCTTCGACTGTTTTGTAATACTACTTCAGTCATGGAGTTGAGCGGGTCCTGCAGATCATTATACCATCTCCACATCTGAAATTAACTTTTGCTAGAGTCTGTCATACCTGTCTATTGATATTGCTAGCCCTGCTTCCCCAGTTGCCAGTCCACCTGCTACTCCCGAGCCCTACCAGTAGGGACAGGAACACCATAGTTTACCGAGAACTATGAGTGCTGCCTAAGAGATCTATGCTAGGTAGAGGGATGGGCTCTGGTCCTGGAATGATGTCAATGTTGGGAAGTACTAATGCTGGGGCACAAATTCCAGTCCAGTTTTGGGGTAAAAGAGAGTAAGCCAAATTTTCCCCCACATATACATACCCATTTCGGAGGTAAGCACCCTGGGCTGGGGGGGGGGGGGGACAGACAGAACTTCTGAGCACTGAGCGGTTCCTACCTGACCCATGTCAGTGCCATTATGTGAATAGCAAACAGAAGATTCAAAGCTAAGAGAGACTGGACTACCTTACAACTAAAAGAAGTAAAGGTTAGATTACCTTTTCAGACAGGGACAGCCAGAGGCCAATTTTCCCCCGTCTTCATACGAAGCCAACAATCAGCAGCTAAAAAGTTTGTGAGTTTCTTCTAGGATGTTCTGAGTATTCGGATCTAACCAGTCTGTGGCCTACTTCTCTCTTTCCTGGTCTGTTGCCCCCCCCATTGGAGATGTGAATGGGCGTCTTTAGGGGCCAACAAACCAAGTCTCCCACTTCGCCCATGCAACTCATGGCTCCATAGGGGGACTTATGGCTATTAACTGTCCATTTCCTTCCATGCTCCCCCTGTAAGTCTCGATAAGCTTGGCCACCAGATATGCCTTGTTATTTTTGGTACACTTTAGATACTCCCTATAGCACTGGGAGTGAACTTGATTAAGCTCCACACATCCAGCGGGGCATTTTTTTCCCCGAAGAGGGAGGCAAAGGCTGAGGTTTTGCTTTACACACCCATTCTGGTCCCACCCCCCCACATGGGAAGAAGTAGGGGACCGGAGGTAAGCAGTTCTAGTTCCACAGTCTACTGATCAAGTGTACAGTAGCCTGCTGTTGAGTTGATGCCCCCCCCCCCCGGCACTTACAGGGGTTTCTATATAGTCTTTTTACCAGTTCATTCGGGTGTACAGCCTGATCGAGTCCTCCCTCAGCAAGTGCCAGGGTGAGCATTGCCAGAGTCAGTGAGCACATCAGGGCTGGAGTGTGCCCTCCAGACCAGAATCTTGAGGGGATTCTCAGTGCTTTCCACTTTCCACTCATCATGGTTGAGATCAGCAGGGGCAGGATTTAGATGGGAGGCGTGAACCCAGGAAGCATGCCGTCCACCTTAACAGCAGTCAGGGTGATCAGAAAGATGACATAAGGTCCTTTCCACCTAGGCTCTAGGCACTAGTGTCTGTGAGTGGTGCTGTCTCACCAGGACCTGGTCTCCCAGCTTCTGGGGTTCATATGACTGTCTGAGTCCCTTCCAGACTTGACTTTGTAGGGCATCGATGGTGGCTGGCCGAGCTGCTAGGGGAGTGGAAGGGGGAGAGAAAACAACATAAGGCTCAGAAAGCATTTGCACTAGGTGGGGCGCCATATGGTTGCTGCTGTAGGAAGACTAGGACTTTTGTTCTGGTCCTATAAGCTGACTCAGCTGGATCTTCAGGGCTTTTTTCTTGTTCAGGCTGTGAATTTCACCACGAAGATAAGGAGGTTTTTGTGTTCTTTTCTTTAATCCCGCAACTTAAAAGGGCCATTGGGGTAGAGAGAAAACAATAGAGCCCTAAACTTCAGTTGCCTTTCCTGCACTGGGTTAGACAGTGATGAAGAAATTTCATATTTAGTAATAATTTTCTTACTTTTAACATTACCAAGGGAAGCATAATTTTTGCTTCTTTCCTTATACTACCCATCTTTGTTAAAAGTTAGGGTTGGTTTATTTTTGCTACCTGCTTTAACCTCTGGGATAGATAGGCATAATGTTATCTTTAATTGTTAACTTGGCTTATTAATTCCTGTGGCCTTTCTTTTCCCCTTATTTCCCTCATAACTTTTTCTGATGACCATTTTGCTTCATGTTTTTCCTAGAGATTTCATCACCCTTGAAGTCATTAAAGGGAACAATGTCAAAGATCAATTTTCTGTAGCTACTTCAGGCTGACAGGGGACTGCAGTCTCAATTTCTAGATAGGGTAAAATATTTAGGGAAATATTTCCCTAAATTTCTAGATAGGTGAAATATTTAGGGAAATATTTCCCTAAAGGAGCAGTTAACTGGTTCACTTTTGCAGTCTTAACACCTGAAAAGAATCAGATCAATTAGACAGGAGAATATCACTTAACCCAATCAGGCCTTGGAGCAGTAAATAGTACAACTTGAATAGCACAGCTGTCCTTATTGTCTGTAATGATAGCACAAATTAAACAACAGAAAACAAAGCAGTATAGTATTAGCAATAAACACAGTTCTGAGTTATTTTAGCCAGACTAACATTTGCATTTAAAGTTTATGATCTGGTTCAGTACAACTAGAAAGAACATTTTCACATAAGTTACTTCAAAGAAGTGGGTTTTATGTTAGGCCCACTAGAATTTTATTTAGCTACCAAAAATAGTTTTTCTCTCCACCTTTACCTTGTACCTTACCAGGTATTTGAATAACTTGGCTTTTTCCTTTGCACATATACAGCACTGTTGGAGAAATCTCTATCTGAGGCACCCCCATTACTTACAGAGCTTTTCTGAGGATAGGTTGTAGACACAGCAGGTTTGTTACATCACAGTCACTGAGGTTTGGCTGATGAGTTAGTTGGTCAGTTCAGCATGAAGATCTTGTGGCTGGCCATGAGCATCTCACTCTCTGTAGGAATTTTCAGAGGTGATCTGTCTGTTCTATTCCTCTTCAGATTTGGAAGATACTGACCTCGAATCCTCTTTCTCTTGAGATTGAGGGTGGAGGGTGAGAGCAGGGCACACAGGCTGTGGTCAGTTAATGCTACTCCAGAATCTTATAGGAAATCTTCAATTTCCTTACTCAGGCCATTCATCTCGGTCTCTTTCCGGTCTTTACAGTCAAATGTTTAAGGGTGCCTGCTTGTCACACCACCACAACTCCAATTATTCCTCTGAAAGAGGGATTTGGGGTCCCCTCACTAATTTTAGGATTTTCTGTCTACATGGGGATCACTCCTCATGCAAAGAGGAAAGCCATCTGCTCGTATCTTGTGCAAAGCAACATGATGCTGTGACATAAAATGGTACTAAAGGGTTCTAGGAGAAGAGAAAAAGCAAATATTACTTAAATTACTCAGAAAATTCTTGAATTTTTTTCTACAATAAAATCTTTTATATTTTTTTCTTAAAACCATGACCATTTTTACAAAGCCTTTTGTGATACAAATATTAATGTTCTTGGTAGCAAATAATGAAAAATTGTAAAATAATATTTTAATCATGCTTAACTCTACATATAGAAGTTTACTTAGTCTTCTGACCTCAGTTCACAGGCAGAAGACACCAGCAATTTACGTTACACAAATTAATTCTGAAAACCAGAAAGAATGAATGCTCACTACTTCTGGCAGAACATGCTCAAAAACATTTACACTCCTTTTATGTTAACCTAAAGGCATATTAATAATCATTTAGTTTGATTATACAGATTTTTCCTAGTACACATTTTTAAATTCTTTTGCACATCCTTAAACTTTTTGTATTAAGCCACTTTCCTTTCTACATGCAAGGCAAATGCCATACCTTCTGGCTCCTTCTCCTCTTCTTTTTTTTAACTTCTCCATTCATCCTTTGGGAGTGGTTTTGCTGCTAAAAACTGCCACGTGCACTGAACTCAGACTAGAACTTAGCATTAGGGTCCTAGGAACAGAGCTTTAAATTGCCTGCTGCCGGTTTAGAATTACTTTGCTGAATATTTTTGCACCTAGCATGACCAGATTTTATTGATTCCTTTTTCTTTAGGTAATCACAACCTAGTACTATCAAGATTTTCACATTAAACCATCTTAAAATTCACCATTAAGTTTGTGAGATAAATTCGACATGGAATTGAGATACTGTAACAATAACATGCATTCACAAAGTTAACAATATTGTTTTTTTTAAAAAAAGGCCAACCACAATAATCTGCAACACCTTTTTTTCCCCAATTGTTTATTTTAAGAAACTTTTAAGTTAGAAATTTAAACGCTCAAAAAAATTTTTTGACTTCCAAACCATTAGCTAAATTTTTCTTTGATATGTAAAAGACCCACTGGGAATACTTTGCCTACACCCACATTCCACATTTTCCAGCCAGGTGAGTCTGGGAGGACAATAGCCATTGCCCTGGGGGCTCAGTGAATTCCTTCAGGCTGGAGAGTTTAAAAAGCACTTTTTTTTCTTCAGCTAAAAAAAGTGGCCAGTTAGCCCCATTTCTTTCTGGCTTTAACACATGGCAGGAACGTTGGGTGATCGCAAAGTCCAGAAATTCTCCAGGGAAAATTTATCCCCAATGGCCATTGATAAATCTGGGGTTTGTGATTTCTGACACCCTCTACCATGTCCCTATAATAACAAATCCGGCTTAACACACAATTTCTGACCTGAGGAGAGGTGGCCCATAGAGTTTCTTTCCATGGTCACACCAAAGAAAACATAGAACACAAAGAACCACAGACAAAAAACAGACAGACAGTGACACCACACTGAAACAACCCCAACGAATACACTCAAGTAATTTCTGCCCAATGTTCTAGTGTCAGAGTAAGTGGGGTGGATTGACTTTGCCTCATTCTAGCGAGTTTAAAATTTTCTATCACAGTGGCTAATACAGCAAATCACTAAGAGGAAAAATATTCCAGAGCCTATGACAACAAGCAACCCAACAAAAGTATCGAAATTTTCTGTCTGAGAAGTGAAATTTGAAATACAACCATAGAAAAAGAAAATGGGAAGGAATAAAACTTGTCAAAGAAACATTCAGAGGCACAACTATAAAATTTACAGATTAATTCTCGACTGTAAATACCAACAATAAATTCAAGACAGACGGCAATGCCAATAACAACCAAGCTGGTTGAGCTTCACAAATCACAGGCAGACAACCTCTCCCAGGAGCCTGGGAATGTCTTCTCACTGCTTTTAATGACCTCCTGAGGCACCTCCAGGGCTGTGACCTATAGCACAGAGCCCGTCAGCTCACTACTACTCGAATTTCTTGTTGAGTAGGGGACTCGAACCCTCAGTCACAAAGTCTGCTACTACTCATATTCCATGTTGAGTGGGGAACTCATACCCTCAGTCACTAAGCCACCACAAAGTCTGCTTCCCACTGTTCACAGAATACAACATAATCTTAGACTAGGACAGACACGAAGCAAAGAGCACTCACACACACATCAGAACTCACCAGGCCGTCTGTTCACAGCTCTGTTTTGGCAGGATGAGGGCTGGCTCGCCAATGAAAGGTCTGGACATCCTAATTTAGCTGCCTGATGCAGAGAAATGAAGAGACTGAGGCCCCAGCAAATGCTCCAGTATGTCCTTTATTTTTGGCTGGTCAGGGTCAAATGCGTGCCCATAATAGGACAGAGGCAAAGACCTCATGGCGTTCTACATCCCTCCTTATATACTATAAGGGGAGGGGGAAGGAAGGGGTAGTGATGACTTCCTTAGAGGCAGGACATCCGCCAAGATAATACGAGGTATTGGTGGGGGCAGGGTAATGATGACTTCCTTAAGGGCGGGACATCCGCCAAGGTAGACTTCCCTTTTCAGAAACTTTTTTTATCAATATAGTTGAGACCATCAACCACAAGCTAATGGCAAATATTTTTTATCAATGAAGAAAAAAAAACACCTTTCCTCTAAAATCTGGTAAAATTAAGACTGCCCATGGGGCTGGAGCTGAAAATTAAAAAAAATTCTCACACACCTATGTAAACTACAAATCTATTATATCTCTAAGTTCAAAACAACAGCATTGACATCAAATTGATAAGTATGTAGTGATTGAAAGACTTCTCATACATTATTTTAATTCTGCTTAATTCAAATAATGATTAATGTAGGTTCTGTAGTGGCAGTCCTTGCCTAGAAATTGCAATATATGATTAATAGCTAAATGATTTTTCAGACAGTTTCTTTCTCTGTGTCTTATAGTAATAATTACTTTCACATATTCAGCGAAGTGAGAAATTTAGTGAGGCAATCAGTGGTCTGGGAAATGAAAAAGTAGTTGGCTTGAACAATGCTTATTTGGCCCAAAATCTTATTTCTCAAGCTTTCAGACTGATGTTAAGATGATTAAATAGGGCATGCCAAAGGGAGTTTCTCAGCTGCTTCCTGGAAGTCTTTCTGGATCCTTCACTCTTTTTAATAGGACTATTGCTTTTATCTTTTATTAAATTATACATAAGTTCAATTGCATTTATCCAAATATCAATTCAATATATCAACTAGTATATGTAGTTATTATGTGTCTTTAGTTCAGCATGATGAAATGTGAATCTCTAAAACATAAAGATTATTATGATATTATACCTGCTCTCAAATAAAATGTTACATATTATATTACACATAACTGTTGAATATACAAGGATCACACTGTACCCTAACTGTAGGTATTAGTTAGTGAATAATCTGTTGCATAATAAAATTCTGTTATAAATATATTATTAAGAGGTTTTCTTAATATTCTGTAAGAAATAATAGAGTGGGGCCGGGCAGTGGCGCTAGAGGTAAGGTGCCTGCCTTGCCTGCGCTAGCCTTGGACGGACTGTGGTTCGATCCCCCGGTGTCCCATATGGTCCCCCAAGCCAGGAGCGACTTTTGAGCGCATAGCCAGAAATAACCCCTGAGCGTTACTGGGTGTGGCCCAAAAACAAAAACAAAAACAAAAAAAAAGACATAATAGAGTAATTCTTATTATTTCTTTAATAAAATATATTCTTAAACTTTAAAAAACAAAGTAAAGGAACCAATTTCTATGTTATTCAATATATTAAACCATATTAAAGCACACTTGAAACATACATAATAAGGCATACTTGGCTTTAAGAATTCAAAGACATAATGTGATGAAAACATTTTCCAATATTTTTTAAAATTTTGGTTAAATGTTGTGGCTAGCTTTTGGGTTCCAGCTATATTAGAGAACTTCTTTGCTTTCCCTCGAGGAGAGTGGGTGACAGAAATAGCAAAATATGAAGAAATGAGAGACCACATATGCATGTGGGAAAACAACATGTTCTAATCTTTAATGTGTGAGACCAGGTATAATATGTATGGAAAAAACAAGCCCATTAATAAAGCACAGATATTTTCTAGTAAACAGAAACATTAACAGTAACATTGATTTATAAAACAATTTCCCTGACTAGTGTTGTATGCAGACCCTATGATTAAATATATTTTAAGTAAGAATCCTGTGTTAAAAAGAAGAAGATTATTTTTAACATCTCAAAGCAGTCTCTGGCTAGCCTCAGATGTAAATTAGGGGATTAGCAAGAGGCTGAGTTTCTCTATCATACTTTCTATTTCTAAGGGGAGAGGTTTTATTGTTGAAAGGGCAAATTGAAGGAGACAGACTATGTCAAAAAGGATGTGATTCTTTTCCTGATAAAAGCACAACAGCCCAAAGCTACATCCTGACCAAACCTTTTCAATGTTAATTCTGAGGTAAAAGTTAACAAGTACTCAAGGTCCTTTTAGAGATGTCCCAAAAAGCAGGAACTGCAAGGGCATTTTTAAAGACAGAGGAATAAAAAAAAAAAAAAAACCCAAGTGTATTTTTTTTGATGCTGAGCTTTTCCAGGTAAAGAAAAAATTAATCAAGGCTATATTTGC
Organism: Suncus etruscus; assembly: GCF_024139225.1. NCBI lineage: Eukaryota > Metazoa > Chordata > Mammalia > Eulipotyphla > Soricidae > Suncus > Suncus etruscus. Next base: position 108,658,980 of record NC_064852.1, on the reverse strand, counting down.
CTGTAAAAATCCTTATGTTAGGAAGTAACAAGTTTTACTATATACACACAGAAGAAGGGAGAATCATCTATAGGCCAATTAAATATTTGTTATAAAGGAAGCAGAATGTCAGTACTATAACATGAATCTCATTGTGAGCTATTTCTCAGGACTTTCTAACAGCCACCCAAACAAAGGGAAGGACATTTTAGTGGGTCTTCTGATGTGTCTCGTCTAGAAATAGGCATTCCTCTTGTTATGGTGTGATAGTTAAAAACATAAATGAGCGCTCCCAGAAATAAGTTATTTCTTCAATGGCATCCATTATTCATCTTCTGTCTACTTATATCAAGTGTTATTAATAGAGGATACTTTCATCAAAATATTATGGATTCTTGTTCATAATATTTTCTCTTATTTTTGGCAGGTGAGAAGGCACACCTAGTTGTGCTCAGTGCTTACTCTTGATTCTATGCCAAAGAATTGCCCCTGGCAGTTTTCAGGGGATATATGTGATTTATTCAATTATAGGTTGGCTGTATACAATGCAAGTTCGGTACTTGCTTTATTATTTCTTTAGCCCTAAGCCATATTCTATTGAGGTAAATTCTAGAAAAGTACTTTCAAGCCCAATAGTATTATATATTGAGGAATGATAAAACAAATTAAGTAACAATATTTCACAGTGACAAGAAATTACAGCCAATTATTTTTTGTTTTAGTTTTTGGGACACACCTGGTGATGCTCTGGGGTTACTCCTTGGCTATATGCTCAGAAATCCCTCCTGGCTTGGGGGACCAGATAGGATGCAGGAGGGGAGTGGGGATCAAACTGAGGTCTGTCCTGGGTCAGCTGCATGCAAATAAAATGCTCTGCTGCTGCACTGTCACTCTGGCCTCAATTACTGATAAATTTTAAATAAGTTTTCACTAGTGTTTAGCTCTAATATAAACAAATAATTATGATACATTTACTCTAGATGAAATTTTGTAGGAAGTCAGCCAGATGCTCAATTGTAAGATATTCAAGACTCTTATTAATGGAAAATACTCCAAGATGTAATATTGTATGAAATATAGGTTGTGGTACTTGATTTTATAATCTATTTATAGATAAATTAGAATTTGTTAAAATGTAAAATTACTAATCATTTACAAAAAATACTAATTACACAAAGAAAAAAGATTTTACAATTACTTTGTTATGTGTATGTATATGTGTATATATATGAATGTATATGAAACTGAACAAGTAGGATGAATTAATACACTGAAAAGGGAAGTCAACAACTAGTTATACCACCCCCCACTTTGCAATCACCCAACTTTCCTGCTAAGTGTTAAGGCCAGAAAGAAATGGGGCTAACTGGCCACTTTTTAGCTGAATAAAAAAAGTGGTTTTTAAACTCTCTAGCCTGAAGGAATTCACCGAGTCCCCAGGGCAACAGCTATTCTCCTCCCTGACTCACCTGGCTGAGAAATGTGGGTGTAGGCAAAGTAATCCCAGTGGGTCCTTTACATATCAAAGAAGAATTTAGTTAATGGTTTGGAAGTCAGTAATAAAGAAAAAAAATTTTAAGAGTTTAAATTTCTAACAAAAGTTTCTTAAAATGAATAATTGGGTAAAAAATGTTGCAAATTATTGTGGTTGGCCTTTTTAAACAATATTTTTAACTTTGTGAATGCATGTTATTGTTACAGTATCTCAATTCCATGTCGAATTTATCTCACAAACTTAATGGTGGATTTTAAGGTAGATTTAATGTGAAAATCTTGATGGTACTAGGTTGTGATTACCTAAAGAAAAAGGAATCAATAAAATCTGGTCCTGCTAGGTGCAAAAATATTCAGCAAAGTAATTCCAAATTGGCAGCAGACAATTTAAAGCTCTGTTCCTAGGGCCCTAATGCTAAGTTCTAGTCTGAGTTTGGTGCACATGGTGGTTTTTTAGCAGCAAAACCACTCCCAAAGAATGAGTGGAGAAGTTAAAAAAATGAAAAGAAAAGAAAAGAGAAGAAGGAGCCAGAACATAGGGCATTTGCCTTGCATGCAGAAAGGAAAGTGGCTGAATACAGAAAGTTTAAGAATGTGCAAAAAAATTTTTTTAAATGTGTACTAGGAAGAATCTGTATAATCAAACTAAATGATTATTATTGATATGCCTTTCGGTTAACATAAAAGAAGTGTAAATGTTTTTAAGCATGTTATAGTGTTGTCATGCTATTGAGTGAAGAATGAGTAAAAGAAATCTTACTAACATCTAATAATAATAATAATAATAATAATAATAAAAGCTATTTTTAAGAAAAATAATCAAGAATTTAAAAGAATCATTAAGGTTTAGTTTAAAAGTTTTTAAAAATTGGTGATTGTTAATTATATATTCTTTAAAAGTCTAAATCTGCCAGAAGTTGTGAGCATTCTTCCTGGTTTTCAGAATTAATTTTTCTGGGGGGCCACGCCTGGTGGTGCTCAGGGGTTACTCCTTACTCTATGCTCAGAAATCGCTCCTAGCAGGCACGGGGGACCAAGCGGGATGCTGGGATTCGAACCAACCACCTTAGGTTCTGGGTCGGCTGCTTGCAAGGCAAACGCCACTATGCTATCTCTCCGGCCCTGGTTTTCAGAATTAATTTGTGTAACTAAAAATGCTGATGCCTTCTGCCTATAAACTGAGGCCAGAAGACTAAATAAACTTCTATTTTCTATATGGTTAAGTAATATTTGCCTTTTCTCTTTTTCTAGAACCTTGCAGTAACATTTTATGTCATGGCATCATGTTGCTTTGCACAAGATACAAGCAAATGGCTTTCCTCTTTGCATGAGGAGTGATCCCCATGCAGACAGGAAATCCTAAAATTAGTGAGGGGACCCCAAAGCCCTCTTTCAGAGGAATAATTGGAGTTGAGGTGGTGTGACAAGCAGACATCCTTAAGCATTTGGCTGTAAAGACCGGAAAGAGACCGAAATGAATGGCCTGAGTAAGGAAATTGAAGATTTTCTAGAAGATTCTGGAGCAGCACTAACTGACCATAGCCTGTGAACCCTGCTCTCACCCTCCACCCTCAATCTCAAGAGAAGAGGATTCAAGGTCAGTCTCTTCCAATTCTGAAGAGAAGTGGAAGAGACAGGCCACCCCTGGAAGTTCCTGCAAGATAGTAAGATGCCCACAGCCATTCAAGATCATCATGCTGAACTGACCAACTTATCAGCCAAACCTGAGTGACTGTGACATGATAAACCTGCTGTGTCTACAACCTATCCTTAGAAAAGCTCTGTAAGTAGTGGGGGTGACACAGATGGAGATTTCTCCAACAATGCTGTATATTGTGCAAAAGGAAAAAGGCAAAAGTTATTTAAATTTCTGGCAAGGTACAAGGTAAAGGTAAAGAGAAAAACAATTTTTGTAGCTAATTAAAATTCTAGTGGGCCTAATTTAAAACCCACTTCATTGAAGTAACTTATGTGAAAATGTTCTTACTAGTTGTACTAGACCAGATCATAAATTGCAAATGCAAGCATTAGTCTGCCTAAAATAACTCAAAACTGTGTTTATTAATAATACTATGATGCTTTAATTACTGATGTTTAATTTGTACTATCATTACAGACAAGGACAGCTGTGCCATTCAAGTTGTTCCATTTACTGCTCCAGGGCCTGATTGGGTTAAGTAATATACCCCTACATAATTAATCTGATCCTTTTTAGGTGTTAAGACTGCAGAAGTAAACCAGTTAACTGCTCATTTAGGAAAATATGAGAATTCACCCTATCTAGAAATTGAAACTACAGTCCCTTGCCAGCCTGAAATAGCTACAGATAATTGATCTTTGATGACGTTCCCTTTAATGACTTCTACGGTGATGAAATCTCTAGGAAAAAATGAAGCAGAATGGTCATCAGAAAAAAAACTACCAGGGAAATATGAGGAAAAGAAAGGCCACAGAAATTCATAAGCCAGGTTGACAATTAAAAATAACATTATGCTTATCTATCCCAGAGGTTGAAGCAGGTAGCAAAAATAAACCAAACCTAACATTTAACTAAGATGGGTAGTATAAGGAAAGGAGCAAAAATTATGCTTCCCTTGATAATGTTAAGAGTAAGAAAATTATTACTAGATATAAAATGTCTTCATCTCTGTCTAACCCAGTGCAGGACAGGCAACTGAAGTTTAGGGCTCTATTGTTCTCTCTACCCCAACAGCCCTTTAAGGTGCAGGATTGAAGAAAAGAACACAGAAACCTCCTTATCTTTGTGGTGAAATTCACAGCCTGAATAAGAAGTAAGCCCTGAAAATCCAGCTAAGTCATTTCATAGGACCAGAACAGAAGACAGACAGTACTGGTGCTCCTACAGCAATAACCATGACTGCACAGCAACTAGCAAGAATGACACCCTCTTATTCAGACTATAAATAGGGGGGTTGTGGGCCTGGTCACTGGGGGAGCATGGCTAGCAATATCAATAGACAGGTATAACGGGCTTTTGCAACAGTTAATTTTAAATGTGAAGATGGACGCCCCCTATCACAATGGCTTCTAGGATTAGAAGCCTTACTACAAGAAGTGGGGATTGAAAAGGGAAGTCAACAACTATTACGCCACCCCTCACTTACACCTGCCTTTTTGTATCTAACCCTTTTTGTCCTAAAGAGGAACTCCTATTACCTTTAGCGGAAGTCATCCCTACCCCTCACTTCCCCCCTCCCCTTCTTATGGTATATAAAGTTGAACAGAGAAAGCCACATGGTCCTTTGCCTCTGTTTGGTTCTGAACGAGCATTGGACCCTGGCCGGCCAGAATAAGGAACCCACTTGAGCTTTTGCCTGAGTGACTGTCTCTTCATTTCTCTGCATCGGAGCAGCATCTGGACTACTGAGCCTTACAACAAATTTCCTGGAAGTATTTTATTCCAGAAGCCAAGGAAGCAAATAATGTCCATTCGTTCAGAAATAGTTCTATACTTTTTCTAGAATCTTCTAGTATTCACTGTTAGCTATAGCTATTAGGTTCATAAAGAATGTTATAACTCAAATAAGAGTTGCAATTTCTACATTAACTAGATTTAAAGACAAGGTAAAATTAACATTATGAAAACATAATTTTAACTTTAAGTTAAAACTTTAAACGTTAACCTTTTCATAAAGAAAGGTAAAAATCTTTGAAAATATACCACAAAAGGGGGCCTGAGAGATAGCATGGAGGTAAGGAATTAAAATGCCTGCATGCAGAAGGTTGGTGGTTCGAATCCTGGCATCCCATATGGTCCCCTGAGTCTGCTATGAGTGATTTCAGAGCATAGAGCTAGGAGTAACCCCTGAGCGCTGCCAGGTGTGACCCAAAAACCATATATAATATAATATAATATAATATAATATAATATAATATAATATAATATAATATAATATAATATAATATAATATAATATAATATAATATAATATAATATAATATAATATAATATAATATAATATAATATAATATAATATAATATAATATAATATAATATAATATAATATAATATAATATAATATAATATAATATAATATATAATATATAATATATATTAGATAATATAATATTATATAATTATATAATATAATATAATATATAATATAATATTAAATCATATATATTATTATATTATATTATATTATATTATATTATATTATATTATATTATATTATATTATATTATATTATATTATATTATATTATATTATATTATATTATATTATATTATATTATATTATATTATATTATATTATATTATATTTATTATATTATATTATATTATATAAGTACATATACCTCAATGAGTGGTGAATGCAGTTAGAGAAATAACTACAATAACAGCAATCATGACAATGTTAACGAGTGAGAGAATACCTGTCTAGAATACAGGCAGTGGGTGGATTTAGGAGTAAGATGGGGGCAATGATGGTGGGAATGTTGCACTGGTAAAGGAGGTTGCTCTTTTGTGACTGAAATCCAACTACAATCATGTTTGTAATCATGGTACTTAAATAAGAATATTATTTTAAAAAAGAAAATTGTAATAAAAAGAAAACATTTTCCAATTGGGGGAAAAAGAAAAAAAATATACTATATAACCAAGTAATAATTCCATTTTAGGAAATTATTTAATATTACAACAAATAAGTGCAAGTGATACAAAATAATAAAGAAAATGTTAGAAAGTAGAAAAATAAAGTAAACTATATTTTTTTATAAAATTCAGTAAGAGTGTGAAAGAAAAAATCAAAACTGATTATCAAAAAATCATTTCTAATTTTAGACTATCTTATTCTTACTTAATTCAAATTCAGTTAGAGTTCTAGTTTTAATAAACAGTACACATGAGTTTAGGTGAAGTTGGAATTAGATGAAGAAGTGACTCAATTTACCTGCGGGCCACAGGAGGCAAAGTCGGGGTGATCCTTCAGTGCAAAGTCAATAGTAAGCCTTGAACATTGGGGTATGTGACCCAAACAACTAAAACAAAACAAAACAAAAAAAGATTCCTCTAGGGCAGGGCCACAAAATGTTGTATGGAGAGCAGTTTGAGGCCCACAGGCCGCGAGTTTGAGACCCCTGGATGATATCTCGATCAATGATTATTAAAGAGTAATCTAGTCTAGCTGAAATAATTTGCAATACATTTGCAAAAGACAATAGATAGATTTCATGATTATTCAATTATAAATAATAACGTTTATGTTTATGTTTTTGGAGTCTATGTCACATACATTTATTACCCTTGAGAATTCTCCACTGAATGTACTCAAGCATGTCAAGTCCACCAATTTTAAAAGGGACTCAAGTCCTATTATTTATACTCATAGAAGTAAAACCAAGCACCATAATAAAATCATTTTCAAATGTGTCTATAAATTATTTTTTCTTATTCAAAAGTTCTATTTCAGAGAGTAGAACCTTTAACTGCAAAAGTTCTACTTTTTTTTAGTAGAAAACAAACTGTTGAAATAATTCTATTTTTTCCCTTGATACTCAAAAGTTTTACTTCTAATTGTTAACTATGCATTCAAATTCTAGTTCCTGTATATTCTAGAGAAACTAATTTTTTCCAATTTACTTCAGCACTCTAATATAGAATATAATAATCTATTGACTGAGTGGTACAGGCTTCTAAAATATTTTCCATCTTCTGTAATATATTAATTTATTTCATTATTTTATACCTAAGTGTAGTTGATTTTGTGAACATTTACATGTCATTGAGCAATTTTCAACTGTGATATTCTTGATTAGGAATATTTTTAATTTACATTACAGGAATAAACATTGATTTGATATGTAATAACAATGCCTTCATATGACACGATGCTTATTATCGTCTCTAATGTCTTTGTACACAAATCCTTATCTAGTCAAATATCCAGTGATACAAATATCTGCAATTTCTAAAGAACACTCCACGTTTGTATTTTATTTTTCTGTATTTTTAAAAACTTTTTTTTTGTTTGTTTTGGGGCCACACCTGGTGATACTCAGAGGTTACTCCTGGATATACGCTCAGGAATTGCTCCTGGCTTGTGGGAACATATGGAATGCTGGGGATCGAACCAAGGTCTGTCCTAGGCTAGCGTGGGCAAGGCAAATGTCCTACTGCTTGCGCCATCGATCCAGCCCTATGTATTTTTAAAATCTTTTTATTCACTTTTCCCCTTTGTTGCTGTCATTGTGGTTCCTATGATGGATGATGAGGGGGTCATAGAATTGATTCTGATGCTTGCAAATGTGCTCTTTGAAGACCATACACTTTAATTATAGTGCTCAACTGCACTTGGTAGAGTACATATTGAAGGCCTCTTTGAGAAATAGAGTATTCACATAGCACTGAACCACATAGAACCAGGACTGTGTTCACTAAAGAATTTAGGGAAGTTCTAGGAATCAAACTTGTGATCTCATGTTTGCAAGGCAGGTATTATAGCTTCTGAGATATCCTGATATTCTCTTTTATGAACCAATTCATAGGACAGTTTAATTTATGAATGCAACCTGAAAGGAGAAAGTAATGCAAATAGAGAAAAAAAAGGAAAATTATGGAAGAATCTACACATGTGGAAAGAATTTGTGGTTTGGAAAATTAATACTGGAAGTGCTGCAAAAGAAGGCTACTCAAAGCTCAAAAGATCACACCAAAAAGTAATATATAGATGAACTTCAAGGATACTATATAGCCTTATTTATTTTATTTTATTTTTTGATAATTTTATGATATAAAAATTTTATTGTGACCAAAGAGTGAATAACAAATCTTTCACAATAGTATTTAAGGTAAGGATCTTTTTTTTTTTATTTAAGCACCATGGTTACAAAAAGCTTTGTATTCATTGAATGTATTGAATGTATTCCACCCTTCACCAGTGTAACTTTCCCACCACCCTCCTAATTTCCCTCCTCTCACACCTTCTGCCTGTCTTCTAGATAGGCATTCTATTTCTCTATCTCACTATCATTGTCATGGTAATAGTTAGAGCAGTTATTTCTCTAACGGAGCTCACCACTCTTTGTGGTTAGCTTTATATCATGGGCTGGTCCTTCCAGCCCTCAACTAACTCTATTGTCTTTAGGTATTCTCACCATACTGTCTTTATTTATCTTAATTCCCACAGACGAGTGAGAATATTGTGTGTCTCTCTCTCCTACTGATTCATTTTACTCAACATATAAGTATGCATGTCTATCCAAGTATAGGTTAATTTTATGACTTCATTTTTTTAACAGCTTTATATTATTCCATTGTGCAGATATACCAGTATCTTTTTTAAAGTTTATTTAAACACCTTGATTACATACATGATTGTGTTTGGGTTTCAGTCATGTAAAGAACACCACCCAGCACCAGTGCAACATTAGCATCACCAATGTCCCAAGTCTCCCTCCTCCCCACCCGACCCCCGCCTGTACTCTAAACAGGCTCTCCATTTCCCTCGTACATTCTCATTATTAGGACAGTTAAAAATGTAGTTATTTCTCTAACTAAACTCGTCACTCTTTGTGGTGAGCTTCCTAAGGTGAGCTAGAACATCCAGCTCTTTTCTCTTTTGTGTCTGAAAATTATTATTGCAAGAATGTCTTTCATTTTTCTTAAAACCCATAGCTGAATGAGACAATTCTACGTTTTTCTCTCTCTGTCTCACCTATTTCACTCAGCATAATAGATTCTGTGTACATCCATGTATAGGAAAATTTCATGACTTCATCTCTCCTGACAGCTGCATAATATTCCATTGTGTATATGTACCACAGTTTCTTTAGCTATTCATCTATTGAAGGGCAACTTGGTTGTTTCCAGAGTCTTGCTATGGTAAATAGTGCTGCAATGAATATAAGTGTAAGGAAGGGGTTTTTGTGTTTTATTTTTGTGTTCCTAGGGTATATTCCTAGAGTGGTATAGCTGGATCGTATGGGAGCTCGATTTCCAGTTTTTGGAGGAATCTCCATATCGCTTTCCATAAAGGTTGAACTAGACGGCATTCCCACCAGCAGTGGATAAGAGTTCCTTTCTCTCCACATCCCCGCCAACACTGTTTATTCTCATTCTTTGTGATATGTGCCATTCTCTGTGTTGTGAGGTGGTATCTCACAGTTGTTTTGATTTGCATCTCTCTGATGATTAGTGATGTGGAGCATTTTTCATGTGTCTTTTGGCCATTTGTATTTCTTCTTTGTCAAAGTGTCTGTTCATTTTTTCTCCCCATTTTTTGATGGGATTAGATTTTTTTTCTTGAAAAGTTCTGTCAGTGCCTTGTATATTTTGGAGATTAGCCCCTTATCTGATGGGTATTGTGTCAATAGTTTCTCCCACTCAGTGGGTGACTCTTGTATCCTGGGCACTATTTCCTTTGAGGTGAAGAAGCTTCTCAGCTTAATATATTCCCATCTGTTAATCTCTGCTTTCACTTGCTTGGAGAGTGCAGTTTCCTCCTTGAAGATGCCCGTAATGTCCTGGAGAGTTTTGCCTATGTGCTGTTCTATATATCTTATGGTTTTGGGGCTGATATTGAGGTCTTTAATCCATTTGGATTTTACCTTCATACATGATGATGTTAGCTGGGGGTCTAAGTTAAATTTTTTGCAAGTGGCTATCTAATTGTGTCAACACCACTTGTTGAAGAGGCTTTCCCTGCTCCATTTAGGATTTCCTGCTCCTTTATCAAAAATTAGGTGATTGTATGTCTGGGGAACATTTTCTGAGTATTCAAGCCTATTCCACTAATCTGAGTGCCTGACCTTATTCCAATACCATGCTGTTTTGATAACTATTGCTTTGTAGTACAGTTTAGAGTTGGGGAAAGTAATTCCTCCCATATTATTTTTCCCAATGATTGCTTTAGCTATTCGAGGATGTTTATTGTTCCAAATGAATTTCAAAAGTGCCTGATCCACTTCTTTGAACAATGTCATGGGTATCTTTAGAGGGAGAGCATTAAATCTGTATAATGCCTTGGGGAGTATTGCCATTTTGATGATGTTAATCCTGCCAATCCATGAGCAGGGTATTCGTTTCCATTTCCGTGTGTCCACTCTTATTTTTTGGAGCAGAGTTTTATAGTTTTCTTTGTATAGGTCCTTCACATTTATAGTCAAGTTGATTCCAAGATATTTGAGTTTGTGTGGCACTATTGTGAATGGGGTTGTTTTCTTAATGTCCATTTCATCCTTATTACTATTGGTGTATAGAAAGGCCATTGATTTTTGTGTGTTAATTTTGTAGCCTGCCACCTTGCTATATGAGTCTATGGTTTCTAGAAGCTTTTTGGTAGAGTCTTTAGGGTTTTCTAAGTAGAGTATCATGTCATCTGCAAACAATGAGAGCTTGACTTCTTCCTTTCCTATCTGGATTCTCTTAATATCTATTTCTTGCCTAATCGCTATAGCAAGTACTTCCAGTGCTATGTTGAATAGGAGTGGCGAGAGAGGACAGCCTTGTCTTGTGCCAAAATTTAGAGGGAAGTCTTTTAGTTTTTCTCCGTTGAGGATAATATTTGCCACTGGCTTGTGGTAGATGGCCTTAACTAGATTTAGAAAGGTTCCTTCCATTCCCATCTTGCTGAGAGTTTTGATCAAGAATGGGTGTTGGACCTTATCAAATGCTTTCTCTGCATCTATTGATATGATCATGTGGTTTTTATTTTTCTTGTTGTAGATGTTGTGTAATACGTTGATAGATTTTCGGATGTTAAACCATCCTTGCATTCCTGGGATGAAAACTACTTGATCGTAGTGGATGATCTTCTTAATGAGTCATTGAATCCTATTTGCCAGGATTTTGTTGAGGATATTTGCATCTGCATTCATCAGCGATATTGGTCTGTAATTTTCTTTTTTTGTAGCATCTCTGTCGGTTTAGGTATCAAGGTGATGTTGGCTTCATAAAAGCTATTTGGAAGTGTTTCCGTTTGTTCAATTTCATGAAAGAGTCTTGCCAGGGTTGGTAGTAGTTCCTCTTGGAAAGTTTGAAAAAATTCATTAGTGAATCCATCTGGGCCTGTGCTTTTGTTTTTCGGCAAACATTAGATTACCGTTTTAATTTCATCAATGGTGATGGGGGTGTTTACATATGCTACATCCTCTTCCTTCAACCTTGGAAGATTATAAGAGTCCAAGAATTTATCCATTGCTTCCAGGTTCTCATTTTTAGTGGCGTAGAGTGTCTCAACGTAGTTTCTGATTACCTTTTGAATCTGTCATATCAGTAGTGATCTCTCCTTTTTCATTCCTAATACGAGTTATCAAGTTTCTCTCTCTCTCTTTCTTTGTTAGGTTTGCCAGTGGTCTATCAATCTTGTTTATTTTTTCAAAGAACCAACTTCTGCTTTCGTTGGTCTTTCGGATTGTTTTTTGGGTTTCCACTTCATTGATTTCTGCTCTCAGCTTTGTTATTTCCTTCTGTCTTCCTATTTTTTGGTCCTTTTGTTGAGCACTTTCTAGTTCTAGTAGCTGTGTCATTAAGCTACTCAGGTAAGGTTCTTCTTTCCTGATGTGTGCTTGCAAAGCTATAAATTTTCCTCTCAGTACTGCTTTTGCTGTGTCCCACAAGTTCTGATAGTTTGTGTCTTTATTGTCATTTGTTTCCAGGAACCTTTTTGATTTCCTCCTTGATTTTATCTCGGACCCACTGGTTATTGAATATGAGGCTGTTTAACTTCCAGGTGTTAAAGTTTTTCTTCCAAATCACTTTGGAATTCACAAATAATTTCAGAGCCTTGTGGTCAGCGAAGGTAGTCTGCAAAATTTCTATCCTCTTGATATTATGTAGGTATGTTTTATGTGCCAGCATGTAGTCTATCCTGGAGAATGTCCCATGTACATTGGAGAAGAATGTGTATCCAGGTTTTTGGGGATGGAGTGTCCTATATATATCCACTAGGCATCTTTCTTCCATTTCTCTCCTCAGGTCTAGTATATTCTTGTTGGGTTTCAGTCTGGTTGACCTATCCAGTGTTGACAAAGCCGTGTTAAGGTCCCCCACAATTATTGTGTTGTTATTGATATTATTTTTCAGATTTGTCAACAGTTGTATTAAATATTTTGCTGGCCCCTCATTCGGTGCATATATGTTTAGGAGAGTGATTTCTTCCTGCTCCACATTCCCCTTGATTAATATAAAATGTCCATCTTTGTCCCTTACAACCTTCCTGAGTATAAAATTTGCATTATCTGATATTAGTATGGCGACTCCAGCTTTTTTATGGGTGTTGTTTGCTTGGATAATTTTTCTCCATCTTTTTATTTTGAGTCTATATTTGTTCTGACTATTCAGGTGCGTTTCTTGTAGGCAGCAGAAGGTTGGATTGAGTTTATTGATCCATTTAGCCACTCTGTGTCTCTTGACTGGTGCATTTAGTCCATTGACGTTGAGAGAAAGAATTGTCCTGGGATTTAATGCCATCTTTATATCGAAATTTGGTGTGTCTTTTGGTTAGTCTTGTCTTAAATTAGGTCTTTCAGTTTTTCTCTTAAGACTGGTTTTGAGTCTGTAAAGTTTCTGAGCTGTTTTTTGTCTGTGAAACCATTTATTCTTCTGTCAAACCGGAAAGTGAGTTTTGCTGTGTATAGTATTCTGGGTGGCACATTCATTTCATTCAGTCTTGTCACAATATCCCACCACTGCTTTCTGGCATTGAGTGTTTCTGGTGACAGGTCTGCTGTAAATCTCAAGGATGCTTGCTTGAACGTAATTTCCCCTTTTGATCTCGCTGTTTTCAGAATTCTGTCTCTATCTGTGGGATTTGTCATTGTGACTAAGATGTGTCTTGGGGTGGTTTTTCTGGGGTCTCTTTTGGTTGGTACTCTTCGAGCATGCAGGATTTGATCACATATATTCTTTAGCTCTGGAAGTTTCTCTTTAATGACGTTCTTGACCGTTGATTCTTCCTGGAAATTTTCTTCATGGGTCTCTGGGACTCCAATGATTCTTAAGTTGTTTCTGTTGATCTTATCTTAGACTTCTATTTTTATCTGTTCACATTCTTTGACTAATTTTTCCATTGTCTGTTCATTTGCTTTAAGTTTTTTTTTCCAATCTCTCCTGCTGTATAGAATTGTTATGTATGTCATCTTCCACAGTACCAAGTCTAATCTCAGCTTCTGATACCCTGTCCCAGAGCTTATCCATTTTGTCATTCACTTTGCTTACTGAGTTTTTCAGGCCTGTTAGTTGACATGTTATTTCAGTTTGGAGTTTTGTGATTTCTGTCTTCATATTTTCTTGGTTCTCATTAGTGTTCTGTTCAACTCTATCCATAGTTTCTTTGAGTTCGTTGAGCATCTTCCATATTGCTAGTCTAAAATCCTTATCTGAGAGGTTGATTACTTGGTTGGTCATTATCTGGTCATCAGAATTGTCATCTTTATTCTCTATGTCTGATGCTGGCCTGCGTTGTTTCCCCATTGTCACAATTGTATTTTGGGTTTTTCTATGTTTTGTGGTGTTATTCATTGGCTATATGATGCAGGCAGCACACTCCTCTGGCTCCGCCCTTTCTGGATGGGCTGACTTGCCTCTAAGGGACGGGAGTTCTCCGTGAATGAAGCCTCACACTGGATCAAATCTTAGGTCCGTGCATCCAACAGAGAAGACAGTCCGGAGAGAAATGCTTGCTTCTGTGATCTAGCACAGTTCTTAGTGTGATTTTTTCTTCTTGTTGCGATGGTGTTCTTTTCTTAGAAAGAGCGCATGGCCGTGTAGCGAAGCGAAGTGGCTTAGCTCTGCTGGAGCCTCTTTTTGGCCCACTCCCAAGAGTTTCACGCAAGAGGACAGTAGACAGACATACTCAGGTAGCACTCACAGTTTTTTACAGTTGGGCCCCACTGGGCAGGCGTAGTTTCGTGGATTTTCCCAGTCTGATGTCACAGACGGGGACCTGGCTTCTGCAAATGCTAGCCAATTTTTATGTTCTGGAGTCCTGCCCTGAATATGGCCTCTGGGAGAGCAAGTTATCTGGAGCCTCTTTTCGCCCTACTCCCAAGAGTTTCACGCAAGAGGACAGTAGACAGACATACACAGGTAGCACTCACAGTTTTTCACAGTTGGGCCCCACTGGGCAGGTGTAGTTTCATGGATTTTCCCAGCCTGATTTCACCATATACCAGTATCTTTAGCCACTCATTTGTTGTCTGTCATCTGGGTTGTTTCTAGATTCTATCATAAATAGAGTTGCAATTAACATAATAGTGCAGAACATTGTAGTACATTTTTGTATTGTGTTTTTGTGTTCCTAGGACATAACCCTAAGAGTGGTATTATATTTAAGAGAATATTGACAGTATTTACAGACATAATGACAACAAGATAGAAAAAGTATTCCTCTAGATGTAGAATAAGGATGTTTATGCATGCTGTATGACATAATGTGATATCTAAGAAAGTCATTTGATACAACGTATATTTGAATGCAAAGTGATAAGGTTTAACTTTATATTGCCTAGGCTACATCCTATTTAGGAGATGTTGACATTTTCCTCTTATTCATGGGCATCAATATTCAGAATGATGTAGGGGCACATCCACCTAGGAGTATGAATATACTTTGGTAAGAAAAAACAGATATAGTTGCTGAATAACTCTGAATGGCATTTTGATCAGAAAAGTCAGTTTTTAGGTGTACTTTTTAAGAAGTAAAGTTTTTGTGGGTAAAAAACTTCTTTTAGACAACTAATTGTTACTTGATGCAAAGGTGCAATTCAATAGAATATTTGAAGATGGAATAGAAGATAAAGTCAAGTGAATAATTTCACTGAAATCAGGTTTTAGAAAACAAGCTCCAGATTATTTCTCTGTCCATTTTTCTGCAAGTTGAGAGAATAAAAAAGAAATTAAGTATCATGTCACAATTGGGCTCTATATTAAACACACACACACCATTATATGATAAAAAAAACAAGGAATTAAAAAATTTCTCATTTTTTGGGATAAAGACTTTTAGGTTGTGTAATGTTTGACTTAACTCTCCTTTGGCTACTAACTTTTTGGTGGTTAGAGAACACAATAGGCATTTAAAAACATATCTAAAAACCCTTTAAACTATTTATATATATAATGTATTTAAAAATTTGTATGGGTTTTAATTTATATAAAAGACAAATATTAGAGTTTTAGGGTTAAATTTAAAATCCTTAAATTTTTCTCTTTAATTCATGTTAAAGAGAATGAAAATTATAACTTTTAAAAATAAAGAGAATAAAAATAATATTGTGATGAAAAATAAAAATTTTTTATGATCCTTAATAGTAAAAGTTCAAAATAAAATGCCACAAAATAAAGACACTTTGCCTTCAAAAATATTTGTTTTCCTTCTCATTTTTTTTTATTTTGAGAAGCAACTATAGCTTTTAGTTATTGCATAAGAAAAAATCTTTGTTGATTAAAAGTCTACCTGGTTTTAATTAAGTGTAATCTTTGAAAATTTGTGTATGTAGCTCTGACTTTTTTATTTGCTTTAGAAATGCACATCAAATACAAATTATGTAACTGCTGTGTAGATTAGATTTGCTTCTTTTCTGTTGTGTGTCTGCTAGGTTAAATAATCTACATGTGTAAGCATGGTGGGTCTGAAATCCAGAACCCTGCTATTTTAATTAATTTTGCTAAAGCACTTTCCTTAAAAATTTTAGAGCTGATAATATACAGGTAGTTCTAACTGGAAGGATCAGTCCTCTACATACCGTTCATAAGACTATTATAAGCCATAGAACTTTAAGTTCCTCCTAATCTGAAGCAGTTCCTGAAGTTTAAAAAGCAAATGAATATGGTCATCTCACTCACCTCCCTAACTTGACTCTAAAACTAAGTCCACATGTGAAGTACTTTTAGAAGGATAGTGGGAATTAAAAGCATTGCACAAGTCTAATAAATGTTATGAAACACAAATTCTGAGCATAAATGAGTCCCAAGAAACCTTCTTTGTACATGTTAGAATAAAAAAATTATTAACTAACTTGGCCTGCTCAGAAGTTTGGAAATTTTCACATTTTTAGCAACCTACTGGTAAGTATGCCTATATGCTAAGGCTGTCTATGTTGCTTTACCATGAACCTATTGTGACACAGGCATCATTGGTGGAATGTGTGTGTGTGTGTGTGTGTGTGTGTATGTGTATTTGGGGGCCACGTTAAGTGGTACTCAGGGCTCACTTCCAGCTTTGCAGTTAGGAATCACCCCTGATAGGCACTAGAGATAATACCTAGGACTGTTCTATACAAGTAAAGAGCTGTACCTATGTTTTATGGCTCTGGTCCCTTGAACCACATTTTTGACTAGGTTTGTTAATTTGATGCAAAAGAACTCAGTTTAATGGTATCTTTCCACAAACCTGGTGTGTTTGTATTAACTATTCAAAATGATAGAAAAAATAGGACTGATCATTAGAATTGTTTTTCTGATGTCATTGACTTTATTTACAAGAAACCAATTTGAGACCATATCTATCAATAAAGCTGAGGAAAAAAGCCTTAATTTTTGTGTATTTTTTCACACAATTCCAATACTTCCAATTTTATTTAAACTTTTACTTTTTTAAAGTTTTTTATAAAAAGCTTTTTTTTTAATGTTTCACTGTGT
This sequence comes from Suncus etruscus, assembly GCF_024139225.1. Lineage (NCBI taxonomy): Eukaryota > Metazoa > Chordata > Mammalia > Eulipotyphla > Soricidae > Suncus > Suncus etruscus. Next base: position 108,641,905 of record NC_064852.1, on the reverse strand, counting down.
TTTTTTCTTTATATCCTCAAATCCAGTTTCTTGCTACAAGTTTCAAGAAGAACCTAATCTAAATATGAATCTTTGCCTACATTTCTAATATGATTCACTAATTATTTTATTTTATTTTATGGATACTATCTTTCTGCCTCTATATTGATTAAAAGCACCTAAGACACTGTCTACTATAGTTTCACTTTTGTGCCCCCTTAGAGGGCTTTCAATAGTCAAGACCATTTTAAAACATATACATTCCACATTTTGTCACATTTCCCTGTAGATAGCTTAAATATACACATCTCTAGAATGTGTATGTGTGTATCTGTGTGTGCATATGTGCTTCACGGCAGGGATTGGAACCACAGTTGGAAGTGCTCGGAGACTACTCTCAGTTCTACAATCTTTCTTAGTGGTAAAATATATGCAGAACCTGGAAATGAATCAAGGGACAGTTGCATGTAAGATAAGTGCCTTAACCCCTGTATTAATTATATAGTCTCTGGGACATTTTTTAACCGTTCTTAGGCAATTTTTTTTTATCTTTATTAAGTGCATATTAAATGTAGATTGTCATAAAGCTGTCTATCTTAACAGTCTTATTTATTCTTTTAAATAAAATATTGGTTCAATGTTACTAAAATATTTTTTATTTTTATATTTCTTATATATAAATATATATATTTATTATATTATATTTATTTATTATTTATATTAAGCAGTTTGACTTTAAAATGGTTTGTCAAATATATCCCAAAGTAAGTGAAATAACTAAACATTTGCTTTATTTCCTTTCTTTAAACAATAAGAAATCTATAACTGTTGACTTTAGTTCAAGAACTCAGTCACAGCAGAGTGACTCAGATTTTTTTAGCTTTTGACTCATACGGTAGTTAACATGTTTATTGAAGATTTAGTCATTTCACATATATCATAAAAATATCACACATTTTATGTTTCAGTATTTCATATAAATCACAATATAACTTAGATACAATTTGGGTTACATGGTAATTTTTTTTCTTTTTGGTTTTTGGGTCACACCCGCAAGTGTTCAGGGGTTACTCCTGGCTCTATGCTCAGAAATATCACCTGGCAGGCTCAGGGGACAGTATGGGATGCCGGGATTTGAACCACCGTCCTTCTTCATGCAAGGCAAATGCCTTGTCTCCATGCTATCTTTTCCATCCCACATGGTAATTTCTAAAATACATTGTAGTTTGAAAGTCAATAAATAAGTAATTCAATCTTACACTATATGGTAAAGCAGAAATAAACATTTCGATTTAATAGCTCTACTTTAAAGTGAATGTTTTATTTTATTGATCAGCTCATGCTACCCTGAAGACATCTAGCATAAATAGGTAAAATTCAAGTGAATACTATTTAACAGTAGCATTTGTTGATCATGCCTGGTGTTATCTGGTCTCGATATCTTGAAATCCACATATAATATTATATTAAATGAATATCTTGAATTTGTATTTGAATATACATATTTCAATATATTGAAAGGCAAGATGGTTGAGAGTCAGATATATTTATCACTAAAGTGCTCTGTGTGTTTACTAAATGGCCTAGTGACAGCTACATCTGCTCTGCCTTGAAACAACCATAAACATAGGCTAAAATTGCACTAAATCCTTTTGTTTCTTGTCTCTAAGTCACTTGAATTGTTCCGCTCTTCTGAGCTAGATATGACTATTTCAAACTGAGCTTTGTCATAGATCTCCATTAGGTGCAGAGAGGGAATGCTTTCTAACATATTTTAGACTGAAATGATAAAGTTTGTACTAAATGCACTTTTTTTCCAAGAAGAAGTGTTAGTTTATTCTTTATGTGGAAGTGGTTCAAAAGAAAAAGTGGACACACACAAGTTTTCTATTAAACACCATTGGTGACAATTCAATTTCTTTCATTGTTAAAGAATTCATATGGTCTAATAGACAGTCTTCAAAAAAGAAATTACCTGAGGGAAAAATACAGAAGAAAAGGCTAGAATTTTGAGACCAATCAAGACAATAGTATTTTAATTAAACATTTATTACTTAGAAAAAACGTTGAAGAAATCGACAATTTTTCATATTAATATTTAAAATGTCATTCTCCTTAGTAACAAAAGTTTCACTTTAGCTGAGAATGTTTTCCCAATATGAAAAAAACTTTAGTTTCTTCCTTTGGAACTATGTGTGAATGTGTAATCAAACACCTATGAAATTAGGCCAGCCAATAATGTCCAAAATGGTAATTTTTGAAAAGAATTTTCAAAAATTTTTGAAAAGAATCATGAAGAATTTTGTCTATTTTTGTTACCTTATAATTTTTTTCTTCTGGTATCAGTAGCACTTGAAGCCTCAATTGGTATTTCTAGTAACAAACAAACCGCATGTAACAATGATTGAATGAAACGCAGGAGCTTATTTTCCCCCAAATTGTCTGAAACCACCATCTTGGCAATGCAATACCTACTACTCAACTCATTTTCAATGAGAAAGCATTTCTAACTTTTCCAAAAGTTATAATTTTTAAGTTATTTTACCTGGAGCCAAATATAGCTTGCTGTGAACATGAAAATATAGTATTCAATGCAAACATCATGTTAACTCATTTTCAATAAAGAAAAACTATTTTATATTTATACTGTGCCATATATAAAAATACTGATATTGTCAGTTAGCTTTTAACTATGATCTGAAATACAATATATTCATCATGACATACTATTCTGTAGGAAAATATGGTCAATAATGCTATAAATCACCTATTTGTGTGAGAAAAAATAAAGAAATGTGTCCCAATTTAGATTGAAATAGAAGTGGCAAGTATTTCCTTATAACAAAGTGTTTATGGCCGATAATCATATTACCAAGTTTGCAACTTAAGAAAATGAGTTTCTGTAGAGAATGAAACAATCAAATTGTTCCAGTTAACACCAAACTACAAGAAGAAAAACACATCAGTACTAAGAAAATAAGCTCACAATAATAAATAAAGGGCATTTTCTGTTTGTTCTTTTCTGGTTTGCTTGGAGATATTTCTTTTTTTTTTTTTTCCAAGAAATTTCTTTCAGCTTGGTATCAGTCTGTGAAAAAGGTGATCTCTAAAACTAAACCATTTTCTCAGGCTTCACCAGCTGTAAAAATAATGAGTATGTTTTAGTAAAAGACCAAACTATTCCTGAATGTGGCTTCTGAATATAAGCACTCTTATAGTACTTTTTGGTTATTTTTTAAATATTTAATCAATCTTTATTTCAACATTTTAACTATTTTAAACTAAATTCACCTTTAAAGAGCATTGGCATTTATAAAAACTCAACAGTTATTAAGCCAACATCTAATATTCTGAGCCTATGTAAGATGCTGAGGAGCGTGTGCTATATACAAGAAACTAAATCCTCACTATATTTATACTCTAAATTGTTCAATTTGATGAAAAAACAACTAGCAAATGGGATAGACCTTCCCCAAGCTTGAATCAGCTTGTATTGATAAATAGATGTATATATAAAGGAAGTCATGTGATTCTCCTTTATTTGATTATTGTTCTTTTCTCTAAAATTTCTGAGTCATACCTGATCCCATTCTTGTAAATAGCCAGGAAAGTGAACCTATTATTCAGGATAAATAAAGGTCAGGCAAATTAGGATTGTTGTAAATTTGATCAGGTCTAATAATATATGATTCTCTCTAAATATGAGAGAAATGCAGAGAAGAATAAAGTACATATTAAAGTATTATTTGCCTTTGTTGACATTGATCTTACAATGATTTTTGTTAATTTTTGTGATGATCAGAGGTGACTTCTGTCCTTTTCTCAGGAGTTACTCCTGGTGGTGCTCAGGGGGTCATATGGAATTCTGGGGGTCAAACCGGGTCAGCTTTGTGAAGGCAAATATCCTATCTGCTATATATGTTCCTCAGAACTGATAGACAAGTGTTTGCATTGCTTTTAATTGGACAAGAAACTGACTGTCAGACAGCCAGTCTATGTATGTTTCCTTCAGTTTACTTTATTTTCATTCACTTACCTAATTGACCATTAATGTTTTTCTAAAAACAGCATTTGATTATATTACATTCAAACTTGACCCTATATTCTATAAAAAGGTCAGAAATGTGACAGAATTAAAATGTTTCTAATACTATACAGTGTGCAAGAGAAGTGCCAGAATTTAAAATGCCTTTATATGCCTATAAAGGAGTATTTATTACCAATATAAGTATTCTTGTAGTTAGAGAAGGAAGATGATTTAACAAACAAAATGAATGGTATGCATCTATTTACTGGAAGGTATGTTCTAAGATATGCACATATTTACTTGAGTATATTCAACCAAATTAAGGATACACACAAATTTCCTAGGAAATTAGTGGCAATATTATTCACAATTCTGAAATAAAAATCTTGTGCTAAAATCTGATTTCTGTGGGTTAGTGTAGGAAAGTTTTATTTGATCATATCTTAAATAAGAGATACTATGTGAGGTTAATGGGATAGATCTTCAACTGTATTAGAAAGAAGTCCAAACATTATCTATAGTTCAAATTAGTAAACAGGGAAAAGAAAACAATTTAAAAATAGTCAATTTTTAAAACTCATAGTTGGTACAACATCTGTGTTAAGAAAAGGGAGGCTATTGGGAAATGCGTCTGCCCTGTCATCACTACATAATACAAAAGAAGGAATGAGCATCTGATGGAATTAGTATTGTCCTAAAAGTATGTGTCAGAAGTATATTGAAGTCCAACAAGTCTCAGCATTTTAAAAGTTGGATTTCATATAAGCATTAGCAAATATTGGCTTCAATATAGCAAATAACAAAAGTAGCAATCTCTTCTCCATTGCACTATCCTTCCATTTGGTCAAATGATAATAAATTCAAAAAGGAAAAAATTAATGTTCATTAATTATTAGTACTTACTTTACTGTGACATGGTCAAGCCTGCTTAATGGACCTAGATACAAGCACCACTTTCTTGACATTTAAGAGTGTTCTGATTTTGAAGTACTTGCTTTCATAAGTTGCCTTTATCTTTCATCTCTGTCTACCATCATTAGTGGTTGAATTGCTTGTCAGTCTGGGTTTCTTTGGCTTCAGAAATTTCAGTCAGATTAAAGACAGTGCTCATACTGATCCTTCCAAAGTGACTCTTTACCAAGCAGTACAAGCGCATACATGTTCTTTACAGTTTAAACCTTATGCCTTAATAATTTGGTCACATGGTCTGACCATCAACCAATCACAAATTTTTAATTTAATTATATCTTTTAAAATCTCTCACTTTGAGATAAATATTCTTTCCTTCCCCTCTCCCCTAAATCCACCCTTCAATCTATCTCTAAATTCACCTGTTCTCTCCTTCTTTGGAGACTTTTTTTCAATGATTTTATCTTATATACTCATTCTCCAGTGTTTCATATATTGTTATACATAAGTAGATGTTTTATTATACTCTGCAGCCTCTTGTTCAACTACTGCACTTGGTTACTAACTAGCCTATTTGAAGAGGGTAACTAATAAGATCATTCTTTGAAGAGGGTAGATTAGGTGTTTTATGTCCTGATTTTAACACTGAGTTCCAAATAATTCAATATATGTGAGGGATTTATTTTTTAGTAATAAAGTAGGTTTCTCACCTCATTTAGTTTAGGAATATTGATTAAACTATAACTGAAATTCATAATTTTCTTACAAATTGAAGGACCGACCACATACATAATTATCTATATATTTGTCTTAACAGTATCTGTATACTTAACAATATTGTTTGTCAGATTTCATGCCAGAATTTCAGATCCTTCAAAATACTGTCACCACTACTTTGAACTTATAATAATTTTCCTTGCTCTATGACCTCATTTTAAATGCAATATGTTATAAAATAAATTTAATATTTTGATAAATATTTTTATAATTTGATAATATTATAATTATACTTTATAAATTTAAATAAATAACATCAGATCTTCTTTCCAGTTGGACTTACATAAACCATTTTAAAATTTTATGTTATGCTAAACTGATGATTTTCTTTTTATGAAATCTTGTGATTTGGAAGTTCATGTAATATAATACTTATAAAACTGGAGTAAATGTAAATTCTAGAGGAAAAACATACAAACTTTTGCAATAACATGGAATACAAAATAATAGAAGGAGAATTAAGAGAGATTTTTAAGTTAAACAAGAGATGTATGGATGAGAATGACACTTATATTCTCTCAGCATAGGCTAATTCTGATAGTAAAAGTAACTGACAGCACCTTCCATTGAAACCAAAGTAAATTCCCTTGGGGAACCTAATTTAAGGAGATTTAAAACTAACTTCTCTTCTTTGGGTATGAAGTATAGAATATAAGATATATGATGTGTATAATATAATTTTTGATTTTACCTGATAGTATATATATATATTATTCACAACATATTCAACTTTAAATAAAAGGACATGCATTTACATAATCCCCATTTAGTTCCTGTTTGTTTTCAATTACTCAGCACAAGATGTAAACAGAAAAGTTTTAAGACTACAAGAGAACAGAATAATGTAAGGGAATGGAAGCGGAATGTAGATAATCCAAAGAAAAAGATGAGATCAAAACAGGATACAGTGATAGGATTTAGAAAGGAAAGCTTAAACACACACACACGCACACACACACACACACACACACACACACACAGTTTAATCACACTCTTGTTCGTTCAAATCCCTACAGTTTTCTAATAACCAACATTGAACTCTAAATTTTTATTCAGCAAAACACTGCCACAATGTATTGTTTGATTTCTCCATTTATGGGGCATAATGTCACTGACAGAGTAGAGTACACAAAAGGCAAAGGCAAAAATTTGGCTTTAAGTTACACAGCAGTTCAGTTAAAAGCCCACCAAACTAACATTTTCCCCTAAACTTAATCCTCTTCATCATAAATGTACTTAAGAGAAAAACTCTAAGGGTCTCTCTTTCAACTCTGGTTTCTGTTTCATTCTTGACATATGTTTAGTTATTATTTTTGAGAAGGTTGTATATATTTTTTCTTAAATTTACATTAAATTTGATTATCCATATGTCAACTCTGTTACAGAGCAGAACCTAAATTTTGTTCTGTGTGTTTATTACTTTATATGGAATAATCAGTGATTATGGGTAAGAGACTCCCTTCTGTCTTTGCCTTGAATCTAGATTAGAAACAGCAGATAGAGAAGTAATAGAAGCTTCTGGAAAATCATCTTATCTCCACCTTGGATTACATTACAATTTTTAAATTTTAAATGTTTGTTCAACTTTGCATTTCATTATCCTTTTATCTTGCCCCTCTTACTTCTTGAGCTTATTCCAATCAAATATTTCTCAAACAGGAGAGAACTTGTAAAATAAATGTTAATTTCTACCAAAGGGAATTCTGACAGACATGCTGAATTGCAATTATGAAATTCAAGCCTTTACCATTGGAACTGCAAGAAAGTAATAATGTGAGATGAAGTTGCTAAGAAACTTTTGGAAAGAGATACTAGAGATGATGTGTGTTCATTACTCAATAGTGACTCGTTGCTCCTTATTACATCATCTTGAGCCTGCCTAGCCTTGAGCTAAGAAGGAATGTTAGAAAAGATGCAGACTTTCCAAACCTTCCTTTTCTATGCACTCCTGTGGAAATGTGGGTGTCCTTCTACATGCAGTAGTATTAAATCTCACATTTATGCCCATCATTTATATAGTCACCTTAATTTACAGAGCACTGAAAATAATTTTGATTTCTTAATAGCAACCCTGGAGGCTTTCACACATAAATGATTAAAATATTTTAGTGATTTCTGTTTTAGGGTGTTCTGATTTACAGACTGCATGAAGTTCAGGATTCAGTATGCTTCTGTGAAAACTTTGTGAATTCACTAGTTAAATCTGTATTGAGTGTTGAATATGGTTTTAGAGGATCAAAACAAGAGTGTATAAGATAGAAAGCTGAACTTTCACAGATAAGAGTATAAAATCAGAGTGATTATCAACTATCCATCTACCCTCTTCCTTATACTCAATTAGAAATGAGCTTGTAAGCTTAAAGATATATATTTGTTGGTAAGATTTTAGATGTCAAAAGAGAGGAATAAATATATCTTGTGTAGGCAGTTAATTGGTTATATAGATGGTTTTAATTTCTTTATTCTCTGGTTTATATCATTGCTATGTCTATCTATTTTTATTTCAGGCCCATCTAATTTTGATTGTAAGGGTTTTATAATTAAAAAAGAAGAAACTTATACAAAAAAGGAAACCTTAATTAATGGACAAAATATTCACATACCATATTATAGCAAAGGGCCATTAGCAAAGATATATAAGAAGCTCAGAAAACTTGACAATAAAGCAACAACCCCATCATAAAATGGGGAAAAGAATTATCTGCCAAGAACAAATGACTATCAAGCATATTTATTTATTTATTTATTTATTTATTTATTTATTTATTTATTTTGAATTCGTCCCCCTTCAAGTATATTTAAAATTGTTATTATTATTATCAGGGAAATATAAATCAAATGACAAATTATTTATTATTTCAAGTCTGTAAGAAAGACTTACATTAAAAAAAGAGAAAAAAATTGATGATGTGGTGTGGAGAAAAAAACAGTTGCTTTTAGTTGAAATATAGATTATAAACTTTTCAGCCCCAATGTAATTTCTCAAAATGTGAAAATTAAAGTTTCCATATTATTAAGTAAATATGATTTTTGGTAGCTATCCCGAGAACATACAAACTAATTTAAAAAGATACAAGCAAAAACATGCTTATTGTAATGTTATTTATACTAGTTAAGATCTGGAAATAATCCATGTGTTCCATGGCAGCTAAGTGGTTAGAGAAAATGTGGTAAGTGTATATATTATATATGGACACACATACACACAATGAAGTACGTCTTAGACATAGAAAAGATGAATCATGCCTTTTAAAGCAATATTGACCTAACTGGACAGTGTCCTGCTAACTGAAATAATTCAGAAAGAGAAAGACAAATACCAGTGATCTCCAGCATGCATAGGTTACAGGGAAACAAAGCAAGGGGACAGACAAAGTTAAATGAATAAAAACATAACCTTGGACTCTGACCACAGAACTGAGACTACTAGGAAAAGAAAAAAAGGGTGTGTGTGTAAAATATGTAGGGGATCCAGTGGACTATGGTGAGAATAATATTGTACTTTTTGGGTGTAGTATAATTGCATACTTAGTAAGATATTGAATTATAAGTCTAAAACATAATGTGTAAATAATTAAACAAAAATTCAGAAGAAGACAGCATAGAGGAGGTGTAAAAGTTAATTACAATTAGTGCTTCCAAATGTTTACACCAAACTTTTGTTCATTTCATCTAGGCTGTCCAGGATGAAGGATTGGATAACTTGAATCCTGGACAATTAATCATGGGGAACTGTCTTTGGCAGGAAATTGCATTTGTCACGTGAATCGGGAGATATTTATTTAGAACAGTGTTTCCCAAAACATGTGATACTGCTGCAACTTGGGTGGGTGGGAAGGGAAAGTATGCTTAGGGGTCTGAAATAATAGACATGGGTTGTTGGATAAGATTAGAATGGGTTAGGGAGATGCTTTTCTGTTTGTTCATTCAAAGAAGGTGCATGTTGTTGAATTAAATATTAATGAGTTCTTGATGGTGGTGATGATGGTGGATGAATGGTGAGGACTTTCTCAGTCAGGCAGGTGCCTGCACCTCTTTGGCCTGGTGGGTCTGAGGTTCAGGATAACGGAATGAAAATGATCCACAAGTAGAAGTCAGGAGACATGAAGCTTTATTTTATTCTTTTGTTCACTTAGATAAACTTCATCTAGACTTCTCTGATATATTGGAAATTCTTTATATTTCCAAATTGTCCTTAAAATTCTTGTTTCATGGGACCGGAGAAGTAGCGCTAGAGGTAAGGTGTCTGCCTGCAAGGGCTAGCATTGGATGGACCGTGGTTCGATCCCCCGGCATCCCATATGGTCCCCCCAAGCCAGGATCAATTTCTGAGCGCATAGCCAGGAGTAACCCCTGAACGTCAAATATTTGTGGCCCAAAAACCAAAAAAAAAAAAAAATTCCTGTTTCATACATCTATTGCTCCCTATAATTCTGAAAAAACTTTTACCTTTGAATCATTTAAAAGATGAAAACCTATAGAGAATGAGTTGGATTAGACATCTGGCCACTTTCTGGTCAATTATTTCTCTGTTTTTACTCACATAGACTCTTTATGGTTTGGGGTTGGAGAGGTCAAGAAAGACTTGCAAAGAAATAAAACAATTACTATATTCAAAACAATAATAGTATATCATTTCACAAATAGGAAGAAGACTCACATTCAAAGGAATAATAAAGTTTTCCACATGTGAGGAGGAAAAGGAGCACTTATACACTGCTAAAAAAATACAAATGGTGCAATTCTTCTGGAAATGCAAAAATAAAAGTGGAAATAATCAAGTGCCCATTCACACATAATTGGATGACATACTTTATATTCACATTGCGATTCTGAACAGCTATAGAATTTTACCATTTTTGATAAAATGAAAGGAGGTAACTATGCAAAGCAAAATAATTGGATGATTTTATCAGAATGCTCAATATAAGGAAACAAAGTACACAAATGGATAAAACAAAAATAGATCGGTAGACACTGATTAAAGAACTAAGTTTATCATAGAAGATATGCATAGTAGGTAACAAATGATGTTTTTTCTAATAAAAAAACTAACAGATAAAAGCAAAGATGATCAAGGGGCCGAAGAGATAGCATGGAGGTAAGGCATTTGCCTTGCATGCAAAAGGACAGTGGTTCGAATCCCATCATCCCATATGGTCCCCTGAGCCTGCGAGGAGAGATTTGAGCATAGAACCAGGAATGACCCTTGGGCACTACAGGCGTGACCCCCCAAAAAAAGCAAATAAATAAATAAATAAATAAGTAAATAAATAAGTAAAAAGCAAAGATGATTAGTAGAAATGATGAATTTGTTTTATTAGTGATGCAACCATTGCTACTGTCATTTCTGATGCATTCCTTTGGTGTGATTAAAATAATTATTGTCAAATTCAACAAGTAAACTATTTTGCTTTATTAATTATTTGTTATTTCTTTTTGTTTATATTTTGGGGTCTACACTCTGGCGTTCTAGGCCTACTTCTGTCTGTGTAGTCAAGAATTAATCTATGATTCTCTGAAGCCCATGTTGAATGCTGGAGATCAAACCTGAGTTGGCCAAACCTTTATCTGCAAGGCATATTCCTTACACATTGTATTGTCTCTCCAGTCCAAATATATTCTTATTATAACACATGTGTATATATATATACATATATATATATACATTTATATACATGAATTAGTTGTTTATAAGATAGTCTATGGGTTTAGTATAAATATGCAAATTCCTTGGGGTGTGAAAATGAGCCCATAAGGAGCCTGTAACCATGACAGTATGCTTTAAGGGAGGAGAAACCTTGTAGTTTTTAGGCCAAGGGACCTCCCTTTCTAATTTCTCCAATATTTACTATGCCTATGCAAACAAAAACAAAAACAAAAATCTTGCCACACCACCCCTCCTCCTTCCTTCCTTCCTTCCTTCCTTCCTTCCTTCCTTCCTTCCTTCCTTCCTTCCTTCCTTCCTTCCTTTCTTTCTTTCTTTCTTTCTCTTCCTTCCTTCCTTCCTTCCTTCCTTCCTTCCTTCCTTCCTTCCTTCCTTCCTTCCTTTCTTTCTTTCTCTTTCTTCCTTCCTTCCTTCCTTCCTTCCTTCCTTCCTTCCTTCCTTCCTTCCTTCCTTCCTTCCTTCCTTTCTTTCTCTCTCTCTCTCTTCCTTCCTTCCTTCCTTTCTTTCTTTCTCTTCCTTTCTTCCTTTCTTTCTTTCTTTCTTCCTTCCTTCCTTCCTTCCTTCCTTCCTTCCTTCCTTCCTTCCTTCCTTCCTTCCTTTCTTTCTTTCTCTCTCTCTCTTTTTCTTTCTTTCTTTCTTTCTTTCTTTCTTTCTTTCTTTCTTTCTTTCTTTCTTTCTTTCTTTCTTTCTTTCTTTCTTTCTTTCTTTCTTTCTTTCTTTCTTTCTTTCTTTCTTTCTTTCTTCTTTCTTTCTTTCTTTCTTTCTTTCTTTCTTTCTTTCTTTCTTTCTTTCTTTCTTTCTTTCTTTCTTTCTTTCTTTCTTTCTTTCTTTCTTTCTTTCTTTCTTTCTTTCTTTCTTTCTTTCTTTCTTTCTTTCTCTCTCTTTCTTTCTTTCTCTTTCTCTTTTATTTTTCTTTCTTTTTTATTTTTCTTTCTTTCTTCTTTATTTTTCTTTCTTTTTATTTTCTTTTTCTCTTTTTTTCATCTCGTGATTATTGTTTTGTTGTTGTATTTGTTGCTGTGGTGCTTTTTGTAGTTGCTGGTTTGGGTCTTTTGTTTGATATTTGTTTTTTCTTGTGTTTTATCTATTTTGTGCTTGTTGTTGATTTTTGTTCTTTTGTGTTTTATTTTAAATTTGCTTTTTTGTTGTGATTTTCTTTTTTCCCTTTCTTTTTTTTGAATCAATATTTATAACCCTAGATGGACTCCTTCTGGTTTATTGTTTGTAGGTTTTGTTTAGATATTTTTGTTTTTGTTTTTTTCTTTTTTATCTTCTTTTCTTTTTTTTTTTTCAAACAGAAGCACATAATTTGAATCATCTTGTTCTACCTCATAAATTGAGGGGATAAATGGGGGTACCAGAATCAAAGAGTCATATGAACATTGAATAGAAATAAAAAATGATCAGACTTAAACACCAAACCCAAAGTCAACACAACAGAATTGATAGCCATTGCCACATGCAATGTGCTATTGCTCCTGTCCTAAAGACAGTTGTTGTTGCTGGTGTTGTTGTTTTTAATAATTACTTACTTAACACTGTAATTTCAAAATTGTTTATGATTGAGTTTCTGTCATTCAGCATTCACTGCCCTTCACCAGTACACTTTTCCTGCCACCAGTGTCCTCCGTTTCCCTCCTCCATTGACATCCATTTTACTCTGGGGCCTGCTTTTCACTTCTTTCTCTCTTGCTCTCTTTCCTCTTTCTTTCCTTTTTGAAACCATGGCTTACACAGTTAATTTTTTACACAGTTAATTATTGTTAATGAATGATTACCATGACTATAACTTTATCCACTATCATCACCCAGTTCTTGTCTAGAGTGATCAGTTCCAATTCTTATTGCCACAGTGAACCCTTCCCTACCTTAAACTAATCACTCTTTGTGGTAAGCTTTCTACTATAATAGACTGGTCCTCCTGGCCCTCATCTCTATTTTATCTCAATATTATTATTATTATTATTATTATTATTATTATTATTTTGTTTTTGTTTTTTTTGGGCCACACCCGGTGACGCTCAGGGGTTACTCCTGGTTATACGCTCAGAAGTCGCTCCTGGCTTGGGGGACCATATGGGACGCCGGGGGATCGAACCGCAGTCCGTCCGAGGCTAGCGCAGGCAAGGCAGGCACCTTACCTTTAGCGCCACCGCCCGGCCCCCTCAATATTATTTTTATACTATTTTTTGTTTTCCTTATATTCAAAAAATGAGTTAGAGTATATTAATTCTATTTCTCTTCCCTAATTCATTTCACTCAGCATAATAATCTCCATATCTATTCATATTTAAGCAAATTTCATGACTTGATTTTTCCTAGCCAATGAATAGTATTCCATTGTGTAGATTAACCACAGTTTTCATATTTATTTATCTACTCTAGGGCCCTTGGGTTGTTTCCACTATTATAAATAGTGCTGTGACAAACATAGGAATACACAGGGCTTTTCTGCATTATGTTTTTGGTTTCTGAGATTATATCCCAGGATCATATGGTTTGCTGGAAATGCTGAATCATATGGAAGCTCAATTTCTAATTTTATAAGGACTATTCATTTCTTTTTTTTTTTTTTTTTACATAAAGACAGGAACAGTCTACATTCCCATCAGCAGTGATAGGCCCTCTTTTTTCCTCCCATATTCATGCCAACACTGGTTATTCATGTTCTTTGTGATGTGCACCAGTCTTTGTAGTGTAAAATGTTACCTCATTGCTGTTTAGATTTGCATCTCCATGATGATTAGTGATGTAGAGTATTTTTTTCATGTGCCTTTTGGCGTTTTGAATTTCATCTTTGAGGAAGTGTCTTCATTTCTTCTCCTCATTTTTGATGGGACTAGATTTTTTTCTTGCTGAGTTCTATCAGTACCTTGTGTATTTTAGATATTAACCCCATCTTATGGGTTGGGTGAATAGTTTCTTCCATTCCATGGGTAGGTCTATGTATCTTAGTCACTGTGTGAAGAAGCTTCTCAGTTTAATGTAGTTCTATTTGTTTATCTTTGCTTCCACTCACTTGGACACTGCTATTTTATTCTTAAAGATGATTTTAGCTTCAATGTCATGGAGTATTCTACCTACATTTCCTCTTTGTACCTTATAGTTTCAGGTCTGCTATCCAGGTCTTTAATTTGTTTTGATTTGACATTTATAAATGGTGTTAACAAAGAGTCTCAGTTCACTTTTATTTTTCCATGTAGTTGACATGTTTTCTCAACACCATTTGTGGAAGAGAATATCCTTGCTCCACTTTGTATTTCTTGTCCCTCCATAATTTTTGTTTTATTTTGTTTTTTTGAGCCAGACCTGGCAGCATGCAAGAAATACTACTGGCTCTGCTCAGAAGTCACTCCTGGCAGGCTCAGAGACTATTTGGGATGCCACAAATCAAACCCAGGTCCATCCCGGGTCATCCGCTTGTAAGGCAAAAGCCCTACCACTATGTTATCTCTCCAACCACCCTTTATAGAAAATTAATTGAACATATACTTGGGGGTCATTCTCAGAATACTCATGAGCAAAGGACATAGTATAAAAAAACAGTTATCACTATCAGTATTAAGGGATATTTTCCTTAGATTATTTCTATAGAAAATAACCTTAAGATGAAGGTATTTTAGCAATGGATTATTGGGCAGTGATCTTGCATCAATATCTCTAAAGAAATTAAATACAGAACGGAAAAATATTGACTTATATAAAAATAATTGAGGCAAAAAGAGTAGGCCAATGTATCCTTACATGGTCCCTTGTATACTTCACTGGGTGTGGATTGGCCTGAAAGAGAGTATAAGAGTCCTTTAACTGAAACAATTACCAGAAAAGCTTTTATTTGTGACATAACAGCAGCTTCTACTCATAGCAATTATACAATGTTATAGGGAGATCTGGGTGTCACGTTAAGGGATATTCTTCAGAACCTAAAGTTTTTTTCAAAACTTTTCCATATTTATTATATGCACATTGGACTTCATTATTTTGTGAATTTTTTAATTCTAAACATATAGACATTTATAACTATCTTATGGAAAATAGAGTCTTATGTTGAGAAAGTGTAACATCATACTGTGTGTGTGTGTATGTCTATGGTTTTAAGGCCAAACATGGGTTTTTTTAGGCTTTTCTCCTGGCTTTATGCTTAGTGATCATTCCTGATGGGCTTGAAATTTGATTGGTTATATGCAAGGTAAGTACCCTATTTACTCTAATATCAGTCTGGCACCCCACATTATACAGCTTTTAAATCAATGGTCAAGCCCTTTATATCACTCATATATTAGAATTTTTGTCAAATCACGATTTTAGAGAAATTAATAATTATAAGATAGTCTTTAGATTGCAGATAACTAAAACAGCAGTTAAGAAAAAGTGGTATTATTTGACATGTTGGGATTTTCTTGGAGTTGAGCTCATGTTAGGGAAAATAATAATTGTACCAAAAAGTCCAAAAGAGATTTTGATTTTGAAAAGGAAGTTTAATCAAAACAATGCAAAAAAGCAGCCAATAAATTGCTTGAGTAAAATATCTATGTATATATATGCATATACTAAATAAAATCTGTGCCAAACTAATCAATTTAATTTATTTTATTGAAAATGAAAAGTCTAGACTCTCTTCTTTATGAAGAGGATAAAATATCTCTGAATAAATGTCAATCTTACACACTGCATAAACGTATCTTGACAAAGCACTAACAAAGTATCATGATTATCATTTGTCCAAATGGTGGGCTGAATTAAAATAACTCCAGCCCACTGAGAATTTTCACTGAGAACTAACATTGTTTCTAAACTCTGAAAACTTGCATACAATCATACACTAATTAGATATCTTATTTGGAAAGCACATAAAGTTCACTTAGCTTAATATTATGATTCCTGGTCCCTTCTTAAATATTTTCCAAATGAATTGTTTAGCTGCAACTTAATGACTTCATGTTACTATGTCCAGCAGCAAACAGCTCTACACAATCAATCTTTTACTGAGCGCTAATAGTATATCAGGCATTATGCCAGAGACAGAACTTATTCTTTGGAAATACCTTTTATTTCTTTGAAATAAGCTTTACCCTCTGTAATTTCCAGGCACTGACCTTAATTATATTTGAAATAACTATACAGAACAAGTGTTTGATGTCCATTGGTAAAAGTTAATCAATGTGAAAAATACATAGAAGCTTTTACCATAATGTCAGAAAACTAAGTTCTCCAGTTTGATGTTTAATATTATGCAAAGGCAAGATGTTTACAAAGCTTTTTTTTCATTTGTTCCTTTTTAAAACAGGATTTATAACTGTTATTTTCTTATAAATTATAAATGAGTACCACACAAACGTATTTATTTAATTTCTCAATTTCTCAACAGTATAGAGTTTTCATGTATAATGTACTTGTTCAATATATAAGAGCTACATAATACAGAATTAATTGATGTTTTTAACAAAAGAACAATTGGTCCAGAATCATAGTACAGCTGGCAGGTCATTTGTCTTGCATGTGGATGATTCAGGTTCATTCTCTAGCATCCTATATGGTCACCTGAGCCCACCAGGTGTGATTGTTACGTGCAGAACCAGGAGTAGACCCTGAGCATTGTCAAATAAGCACTCTGCCATAAATAAAACCATAATCATTGAGGAAGATAGCAAAAACACCTGCACTGCATTGGTAAATTCTGCTGTTTTTACTGCCTTCATTTATTTCTCATAAATAACCTTAACCTAGATGATTGTTAAACAAATCTTTCTTCATGTTGAAACACTTCAAATAACAATATAGGTAAAGGAATCAAATGTAGAAGAGATCTAAGATTGTTTCTTCTTTGTATAATATGGTAGCTAAGTATGTCATAGTTATCCTTGTTATCACTGTGCCTACTTATTATTTAGAATTCAATATTAATGAGAAATGCAAGAGTTCAATTTTTTAAGAATCTACTTTTTAAACAGAGGGCCAGTTCACTGTCCCTCAGACCATTGGAGGGTCTGACTATAGTAAAAACAAAACTTATGAACGAATTCTTATGCACACTGCATATATCTTATTTTGCAATGAAGAAACAAAACAGATACAAATACAATATGTGGCCCGTGGGACATAGTTTGAGGACCACTGACTAGATCATATACAGCATATCATTTCATATCTTCATTTTACAAACATTGCATGTATATATGTAACAATGGGAATAAAAGTTTTATAATGCAGTGTCCTGGCCCTCAAGGAAACAAAAAATTGTCGGGGAGACAATACAGGAAGAATCAACATAGCACAATTCATTATCATAAGTTCATATTTCAGTTAAATAGCTAATTAGAATATATTATTAAATTAGACTTTATTTGCAAGTAGTATCATATTTTTTATTCTTTATCACTACAAGAAATCAATTACTGAACAAAATATTTCAAATCTATCAGAATTTATTAAATGTGCCATGTACCTGCATATATTGTTTAGTCACTGAAAAATACCTAGTAAACTGTCCTACAAGGGATCATCTTTAAAATAGACATCTACCTTTAGGAAGACAGTGATTCATACATATACATTTAGTGGGTTTGAATTTTCAGAAAAACCCAGAACATTTTTCATGATTTCCTCTAGGAAAGTTCAAAATTTAACATGAGAAGGGCTGGAAGGAAAGTACCAGAGAGGAAGACCTGGCATATAGCCCAAATCTGACTCATTCTTCATCACCAGTGTGGTCCCCTGAGCTCTGCTAGAAGTGAGCCCTGAGCACAGTGCCAGGAGTATGCCCTGACCACTGTCAACTAAAATCCTAAAACAAAACAAAACCCCACTTTAATAGAGAAAAAATATATAACTAAGTTTTTTTTTTGTGGTAGCAAAATGTTAAACTTCGATTTATTGCATGTTGTTCTGTAAAATATTCTACATAGTCTTACTATCTCACCAAAAAATTCTAAAAGTACATCCCTAAATTTTTTATGGGGCCCAATTGCATTTTTTTTAATTTTTTATTTTAACATGTACATTTACTTTGTCCCTTGAGCCCCCAGATTGTAGTACATTATAATATTTCTTACACAAAGCAATCCAAAGCCAAAAAATTTATGCAACTCCCTTAACATTAAAAGCTGTAGTATTGTTGAATAAGTTTTAAAATATAAAATATTTAATAATTTTCCCAGAATGGCATCTTTCTCTTTCATACCATTTTTGGAATGTGGTGGACAAGAAGTTGAATTCATCTTTCTTATGGCTAACGTCAAACATGATGTTATCTATAAACACCATAATTTTCTCTCTATTTTATAAGTAATGACTATGGACAGTACATCAAATAGATAATGTATTATATGTAAAAGGTCACAAGACAAAATGAATGATTTTGGTATTCAACTAAGCATGTCTATGCTTGATGTTGGGAAATGCTACAAAGTTTCTGCAATTTTACTCCTGTTTAATATATTTTTAGAGACAAGAGAGATAGTACAGTGGGTAAGACATTAACTTTGCCCAGGGCAGTTTGAGTTTGTTTGATCCCCAGTACCACATATGGTCTTCTGTACCCCAGCAGGAGTGATCTTTGAGCACAGAGCCAGTGGTTTCCAGAGCCATCACACACACACACACACACACACACACACACACACACACACACAATTTCTAATAAACCATAAAATGTCAAAGTCTCTAAGGAAAGTAGCATACTACCATAGAGAATTAGGTCAATCAAAGGGATGTCTCGAGCCATGTTTTCTATGAGGAAATCTTTGAAAATGCTGTTAGAGATGATTTATATATCTACAATGTTTGCTGAATCTCCAGAAAGGCTTTATATATTTATTTTTTTATTTTATGTCTTTGTGTATACAAGGTTGTACCCTCATAGGGTGTTCCCTGATATTAATTTATCCTTCTCCCCTGCACCATGGTAAACTATGTTCAGTTCTCATGGTCTGTTGTCTTTGACCATTTGTTATATTTCCTTAGTATATTTCTTTATATCCTACTTCTGAGAGACACCATGCTGCATCTATCCATCCTTTATGAAACAGAATCATTTGTAAGACCAAAGAAAAGACACAAAACCTTGGTGTCTCTTAAATATCACCTTCATCTCTACAGTTATAATGAGAAAAGCAAAAAGGCTTAATCATTAGCAAATAAACTGGTTCACTTGATTCTGAGGCCAGAGAATTAAAAAAACAATATGATACAAATACATTAAATTTCATGATGATTAAATCATCTACAAGCCAGATTCAACAATAAAAAAGCAAATAATACTATACAGATCCCACATTGATATGCTCTACATTAGTCTGGGAGAAATAGTCCCAGTCCTGCTTTCAGGCTGAAAGGCACAAGGTTCTCATTAGCCTGGAGATGGAACTTGTGAAGAAAGCCAGATAGATGTGCTTTGAGAGACATGTATAAATAGTGAAAGTGATAATTTTGTATAGAAGAATTTTTACAATGAAAAAGCATATTTCTTGTTTGAATTTGGAAATAACTTAGAAGCTACCAATTGATTGTTCCCTCTCTTCTGAATCGTGTGAACTTTGGAATCTTTACTCTTGCAGACCAGAGAGTCTGACATACTGGGCTTTGTCCATGAAATCTAGTTCACAGTACAAATGGGCTTTGAGAGTGAAAAAAATAAAATTGTAAAAGACAAGTAACATGAGCAATTTTGATTGTTAAAGTTGTCAGGGAAGTGAAAATAAAATAATTTTACAATACTTAGTGAAAGGTGGTTTACTGTAAAGAACTAGCTAACATTCAACTAAGCATCCCTGAATGCTCACACAAAGAGGTGAAGAGAACAAAATTTTGAAAAATCAAAAGACCTATGAGGTCTGAACAGGTATAAACTAAATTCTATGAGGTCTCAGCACATATAGCAGGTAGTTGGTGCTTGCATTTCATTCAGCTGACACTGGTTTGATCCCTCACAACCAATGTGATCACCCAAGCATGACTAGGAGTGATTCTTGAGCAAAGAGCAAGGGATAGCTAGTGAAAATCTTTCTTTCTTTCAATTAAAATTCAAGTTAAAGTATCCAAACTTGTTGAATTAAATAATTAACGATGGGGCTGGATGGTGGATGATGCCATCCAGCCCACATGGCTCTGCATCCTCCATGCAGCCGGCGAGTTCCAGGCCCAGGTGAAATCACTCACTCACACGCAGGCTTCAGGAAGAATCATCTTTATTCATGCCCTAGCCACCACAGGTGTGTGGCCTATGTCAACCTTTCAAGCATTCAGCAATATTTTGCTAGCCCTGCATCTTATCTCCTGTTAGCCATCTTCCCTTTGGGCTCCATGCGGCCCAAAGATCCAAAAGCCAGGAAACCAAGCCGGGCCAAAAGAGAAACGGCAAAAGGGCCGAATCCCCTGGCTCAGAGGTTTATCTATCCTTTTCCAGACCCCTCCCAGAAATGGGAGGTCTTGCAGGTAGTTACACCTATTATCCGGTTCCCAAAACTCCTCCCAGATATGGGTGGGTCTTGGGGTACACCACACAAACTGACTTTTAGAAGGAATATAAATTAAGATAGGTAGATGCTATCTTTAAATAATAAGCATTAGCGTCAATCCTAAACTCCTTGGGCAAAGAGTTAATTCTTCATAGGTCTAATCAGGGTTCTTTGAATATTTAAAATTCTGTAAGTATTTGTGCTATTAAATTTATATTTCCCTCTTTAATTAAATATTAATGTCATTTATCTTTTATACTCAATTTTAACTATTTTGATAGTCAATCTTTAAGTGGGCTTCTTAGTTTATTGTCTGGTACTAATTAAAAGGCACTAGAAAACCACTATGATAAAAGTTAACTGATTTTCCTCACTGTTTTAACTTGCCATATTGAAAGTTATTCTTTAGGGTTTAGATATCTATTTTTGGCCTTTATTGTCACTATTAACAGAATAGGCTAAAATCCAGAGGGACTGTGAAATATTGTAAATAAAATAAGATTTGTTTAGTTAGATGTTATGCTTAAGGAAAACAGATGATTTTGTACTAATGTTTTATCCCTCGACACTTGCTTTTATTTCAGATATTTATCCATATCAATTCAAAGTGGAAGACAGTATTAATAAGTCATTCAAAATATAATTTAGATAATTTTACTAATATCATTATGATCTTTGCAATATAAGATCATGAACAGAATGCACCCCAGGGGATATGCAATCATTTTTAAATGATTAAATTGATGTATAAAAATATTGAAAAATCAATTTATCTGATTTTTAGCTCATTGTTTAGACTTTTAATAAAGATTTATTTCATTTAGTTCTAATGTGAACTTTTTAGTGTTGGCAAATTAAAGAATAACAAGAAAGGAATGCATGCATGTAGAAATAGGCTTTATGGAAAGTTACTTATAGCATGTAGCATTAATTACATAAGACTTATAACACTCTTATATTTATTTTATGATTTTGGGACTATACATACACAGCTGTGTTCTGGGTTTTATTAAGTATTTTCACTTTTAGCTAACTATGCCGAAGGCTCACTCTCCTGGCTATTCTTTTTTTTTTTTTTTTTTTTTTGGCTTTTGGGTCACACCCAGTGACACTCAGGGGTTACTCCTGACCATGAGATCAGAAATTGCTCCTGGCTTGGGAGACCATATGGGATGCGTGGGGATTATCCAAGTTAGCCCAGTCTAGGCTAAAGCATGCCAGGCAGATGCCTTACTGCTTGCGCCACAGTACCAGCCCCTAGAACTACAGTTTTTTAAATATACTTTATTCTATGAACAAAATTTATTCTTTATTCTTGATGGAGTGTCCATGTGGCTTTTTTACCATTAGGAGACTAACTAGAAAAAGACAAAACAAAAAATTGATAAAGAAAAACATCATAAAAAAGATAGCATATATTAACGAAATAAAATATATGAAGTCAGAAGTTACAATGAAACCAAGTTTTGATTCTTTAAAAATATCAGCAAATAGACAAAACTTAAACCAGAATCAGGGGTAGGTAAAAAAAAGAAGCAAAAAGAAAAGGAAAAAAAGCAGAATCAGAAGAACATGCAAATAAAATTTTTAAAAAAGATACAGAGATAGCACAGAAACAAAAAGGCTCTTAAGAGAATATTATTAATTAAAATTAAATGTAAATCAATTTGACAAACTAGAAGAAATGAAAAAATAGCCTTTGAAACATAAGGCATTCTAAGACAGAATCAGAAAGAAATAAAATACTCAAATAGATGCATTTGAATTACAAAACTGAAATAATCAAAAATATCCCCAGGATGAAAAGCCAAAAACCCAGGACTATATGGGTCCACTAATTAATCTACCTTTTAGAATACTTATATAAAAATAAATTCCTTATAAATAAAATGTTTTGAATAAGAGTAATATTTTTAATACAAAATTCAAAACAAGAAACTTAAGGAAAGCTCAAAATTAAAAATACTCAACATTTTAATAGTAATTAAAATACAAGTTAAATGAACTTTTAATTAGGAAATATGTTTTAATCAAAATTATTAAACAGAGAACATATAGTTTTTTGTTTACTTATTTCATATTTAAATTGTCATAGAGATTAAATTCTTTTAATCATGCCCTTAAAATTGTTTGTTGTATTTTTTCTTGGTATTTTTTATTGTCACAGCAACTTTTATGCAAAATTAAATTTGAACATAGAACCATTGTCCTAAGTATGGTGAAAGTCCCTAACTGGAGTCCCTGATTGAAAGTGGACAAGAATCGAGTGAACATATTGAAGAATATCATCTGTTCCCTAGAGGAAATATTAGATGACCTAATACTTGTACATTTGTGCAGTTTCTATGATTCCTAAACAAATGCAAAACAAAATTTTCTCATATTAAAGGGGCAAATGTTGTTGTTGTGCAATATTTTTTTTGTTCCTACCATATGCAATCACTCTTTAGTGACCCTTTGACAATCTCCAATACAGACTGAAGGTTTCCCTTACTGGAAAACGAATATTTGGAGAAAACATGAAAGTAGGAGATGATAGAGGAAGATAAGTGTTTTAGGTTTTAGATTCAAATAAGAGTTATATCTCGAGTCTTGGATCTTTTCTTGCTGTTTGAAAATTTTATATTACATATCCTCTTTCTTTAGAAAGAGATATAATTGAACAAGCTCATATTATAAAGGCTATGATAAAAACAAATGTTAAGAGGTCTCAATGAGTAGAAGACATCAGCGTGTAATCAGCTTTTGAGTTCCATAACATTATATCATAATTTGAAAGAATCCATAGATCTTTTAGTCTTGTAATTTACAATTAAGAAATTGAATATGCCTGAAATCCAACTATGAAGGACTTTGTAAATCACAATGGTTTCAATAAAATTTAAAAAGATAAGAAACTAATTTTTCTTTTCACTTATCTGGAAACAAATGTATTATGATCAACTATGTGATGCATTTTCTTTAAATAAATAAATTGTGTTAATTTTTTAATTGCTAAGCTGCAAAAAACATAGAAATGAAACTGAAATTTTACAGATACTTCTTTTTTTTGGTGGGAGGGACACCCAGCGGTGCTCAGGGGTTACTCCTGGCTGTCTGCTCAGAAATAGCTCCTGGCAGGCACGGGGGGACCATATGGGACATTGGGATTTCAACCAACCACTTTTGGTCTTGGATCGGCTGCTTACAAGGCAAACGCCGCTGTGCTATCTCTCTGGGTCCAAAATACTTTTTGTTTGTTTTTTGGGGGGGAGGGGCCACACCCGTTTGATGCTCAGGGGATACTCCTGGCTAAGTGCTCAGAAATTGCCCCTGTCTTGGGGGGACCATATGGGACGCCTGAGAATCGAACCACGATCCTTCCTTGGCTAGCTCTTGCAAGGCAGACACCTTACCTCTAGCCCCACCTCACCGGCCCCATACAGATACTTCTTTACTGCTGAGTTCATTCTTGAGGTTCCAACCCTAGCATCTCCTCCTTTTAAAAGGTACTCTTGGCTTTTTTGTAAAACAAGCTTATATTTTTTCCTGTAGATTACCATTGCAATTAGTACATACTTTTATTTTTTTTTATCACTATTAATTTTCTTTTTTTTTTCTTTCTTTCTTTTTTTTTTTTTTTCTTTTTGGTTTTTGGGCCACACCCGGCTGTGCTCAGGGGTTACTCCTGGCTGTCTGCTCAGAAATAGCTCCTGGCAGGCACAGGGGACCATATGGGACACCGGGATTCGAACCAACCACCTTTGGTGCTGGATCAGCTACTTGCAAGGCAAACGCCGCTGTGCTATCTCTCTGGGCCCACTATTAATTTTCTAATCCATGTCTTTTCCACATTACTTCAAGATAATATGATTAACCTTGGTGAAACTTATAACTTCAGAAATGGTTGATGAAGTCTTTATTTTGGAAAGAATTACAAATATAATTTTATAAAATTCTAAATAGAATTTTATATCTAGTACATACAGCTCCAAAATTCTATAAGTTTTATTAAATGAACAAAAGTAATTTAGACTATAATCTTCTGATTTAAATTTATTAATTTTAATATATGTTTTATTTTTATTATTTTATTTTGTATTATTTATTTTAAAAACATTCTTTAAAAAATATATTGAGTCACCATCATTTAAAGAATTATTCCTGATTGAGGTTCAGGTATACAATGCTTCCTTTTATCAGTATCATCTTCCCTCCTCCACTGTCCCCAGTTTCTCTTCTGCCATCCAGTTTGATCTCTGTGACTTATGATAGGTACTTGCATTTCCCATTTTAGGACTATGTTTATATTACTGTATACTGTTACTGATAGGATTTCATGCATAGCATCTTAACACCTTCCAATACTGCCTTCTCCTCCTGAGTGTCTACTTCTTTCATTGTTTCAGTTTTCCACACCCCTGTTTTAACTCTGCCCCCACTCTTTCCACAGCCTACCATCCCCACCTAGGTAATCTTCTTACTGAAGTTCTCAGTTTCTGTTGCTTTTGGGTATGACTGTCCAGATCCATGGACATAGCAGGATATTGTCTTCTATTTCTGTTATTTTTTCTGAGTAGTGTTTCTTTCTGTATATGTAACATAGTTTCTTGTCTAATCATCTGCTCTTGAAAACGGTTGTTTCGAGGTTTTGTAGCTATAATGTATAGTGCTGCAATGAACATAGAAGTGCAGATATCTTTTCTGAATACTGCTTTTGGGTCATTGGGGACATTCAAAAAAATATAATTGCTGAGTCAGACAGAAGAACAAGTCCTAGAGTTTTTTGGTATTTTTTTTTTTTGAGAAATGTCCTAATTGTTTTCCAAAAAGCTGGACCAATTGACAATCCTTCAAGCAGTAAATGAAGGTCTTTTACCCTCTACATGCATGCAAACACTTGTTGTTTTTGTTCTTTTTGATGTGTGTTAATCTCACGGCTGTGAGGGCTGTGAGATGATAATTCATCTTATTCCAAGCAGTCTGGCAAACAAAACAAAACAAAAAAGTTTTGTTGGCCAATTAAACAAAAACAAAAAAATGTTGTTTTGATTTGCATTTTAATGATAATTATGCATGAGAACATTTCATATGCCTTTTGGCCATTTGTATGTGATCTTTGAGGAAGTTGTTGTTCATGTCATCACCCCATTTTTTGAGGAAGTTGAAAGTAAAATCTTGTTCTTTTTTAAATTTAAGAAACGGATTGCAATGGTATTAATAGTTTTGGGCATATGATATTAACGCCAATCCTATTACCAGTGTCAATTCTCTTCACCATTGTTCCTTTACTCTGTCATCTCCCACTCCCTAACCAATTTAACCCACCCCTGCCTGCCATCTGCCACCTCTACCATATCTCCCATATTCTATTAGTTATCACAATAGTTCCATAAGCACTAATTTGAAGGTTATTATATAACTATGCAATTTATTATCACTTATCATGATTATTACTACTAGCAAATATGCAAATAGTCATATAACACTCTTTTTTAAGTCCCTCAACTAATTGTAAGAGAAGGGATGTGTTGGGGCCTTGCAAGCAGCCAATGCAGGACCTAAGGTGGTTGGTTCGGATCCCGGAGTCCCATATGGTCCCCCGTGCCTGCCAGGAGCGATTTCTGAGCAGATAGCCAGGAGTAACCCCTGAGCACTGCTGGGTGTGGCCCAAAAACAAAAACAAAAAGAGGAGGGATGT
Organism: Suncus etruscus; assembly: GCF_024139225.1. Lineage (NCBI taxonomy): Eukaryota > Metazoa > Chordata > Mammalia > Eulipotyphla > Soricidae > Suncus > Suncus etruscus. The sequence continues at coordinate 108,615,410 of NC_064852.1, read as the reverse complement.
GTTTCCTTTAATGAGTTGTTCATCTGTAAATACCTACAGCAGTTAAACATATCTCATGTACACAAGAAAACCTTTTCACATAAGACTGCATAACATAGAGCTAACACTGATTTATTGACAATGTCAAGAAATCACCCTTTTTACTGTTTAGGGTTTGTGAAAGTCACATAAGGGGAATGGTTTCTTTAACCATTCAAAACTTGTGTTTACCCCTGTGGTTAAACAGGGGAACTGTAGAGAGATTAAAGATACCCTATCTAGAAACTGATTAGGGAATTCTGGGGAATTTAGACTATCTGCTAGGTCTTACATTTCCCATTTCAATGGAAGGAGAACTTGATTGGAAGAGAGCAACTTATCACCCACACCCAACCATAAACCAGTGAGAAGAAAAACAAAAGTAGAAATCTAAGGCAAGATGACATTGTGACCAGTGTGAAAAATCACCATCTTCTCATCTCCTCACTCTTTGTTTTTCCTGAAGTATTCCTAATACTCCATCTGTTTGTTATGATAAGCAAAACTATTTAGGGAAAACACCCATATTGCTTAGTTGCAATTGAGTATTCTCTTAAAAAATATTAATTGCGGTATTTGCTTCTGCAGAAAAGATACTAAAAATACTAATTGTGGTCCTTTGGTACTTTTGCTTTTCTATATTCTAATTGCCAAAGGAAGATAAATATTTTGTGAAGATACTATTTTATTATAAAATTATAGTCATATAGTTATCATTGTATTAAGGAAGACCTAAATTCTAAACACACACATATATAGAAGAAACAACCATATTTTTGTTTGTTTGTGACACCCAGTGACACACAGGGGTCACCCCTGGCTCTGTGCTCAGAAATTGCTCCTGGCTTGGGGGACCATTTGGGAACAAACCTCGGTCCATCCTAGGCTAGCGTGTGCAAGACAAATGCCTTATGTGCCACTGCTCAGGCCCAGAAACAACCATATTAATACTCTTTTTGATTATGTTAAAGTTACCATGCAATGAGCCTATCTTAAATCATGTGTTTATTTGTATGACCCCACTTTATTGTCAGGACAATCATATTTTATAATAGTAAAATGATAATACAGTTAAATTAATTGCAATATAATTTCAACGGTGTTGAATAATATATTTATGATGCCAATTAGACTTTTTGATCTACCAAATCCCAAACCTGCTATTATTTTAACAATGCCACTTATAGTTTATTTTATTTACTTTTATTTATTTATTTATGTTTTGGGGCCACATCTGGTGCCACTCAGGGGATACTCCTCACTATGCACTCAGATATTGCTCTGGCTTGGGGGACCATATGGGATGCTGGGGGATGGAACTGCAGTCCGTACCAGGCTAGCAGGCAAGGCAGAGATGCCTTACTGCTCAAGGCAGATGCCTTACTGCTCCATGCCACGGCTCCGACCCAGTTTTTTTATTCTTAGTCTAATGTGAACCTTGAATATAAAATTTTGGCAGCAGAGGTAATTTTGGTAATAACAATTATAAAAATAATATATATAGTTACTTAAACTTTTCTAATAAGTTTAATGTTTCAGAATCTTGTTCCTGTATTCTCTCATTTAACCTTATACTTTTCACAAGATCAGCACATTATCTTTTATTTTTAATAGCTAGAAATAAAGGTACTGATGATCATTCATTGACAAGGGATAAATTCATGAATTCAATCCAAATGATTTAATTACTAAAATTTTACATATATCATCAAAATTCTCTTATTAACCTCATACTATAAAAGCCTGCGCCATTCTTTTCCACACTCATGCACAAATTTGAGTCAAATAGGATGACATGATTTCTCAAGTATAACATTACCTTTGCCTTATGTCTTGCTCATAGTGTTCTTTTCACTTATAATCAATTTCATTTTCTCTATTCACTAAACTCTGTTTATAAATATATTTTCAAATATATTTAGAAAATTATTTAAAAGTGTGTATACCTCACATAAGTATATATGAAAATAATCATTACAACCCTAGTCATAAGTGATAACAATCTTTTTTTTAAATTTTTTTCGCTTTATTTGAATATCTTGATTACATAAATGATTGTGATAAGGTTTCAGTCATATAAAGAACACCCTCTTCACCAGTGCAACATTCCCGCCACCAATGTCCCAAATCTCCCTCCATCCCACCCCACCCCCACCTGTACTCCAGACAGGCTTTCCAGTTCCCTCATTCATTCACTTGATTATGGTAGTTCTCAGTGTAGTTTTTTTCTATAACTGTGCTCACCACTCTTTGTGGTGAGCTTCATGGAGTGAGCTGGTGTTCTAGCCCTCCTCTCATTGTCTCTGAGGATTGTTACAAAAATGACTTTTATTTTTCTTAAAACCCATAGATGAGTGAGACTATTCTGCATCTCTCTCTCTCTCCTTCTGACTTATTTCACTGAGCATGCTAGATTCCATGTACATCCATGTATAGGAAAATTTCATGACTTCATCTCTCCTGACGGCTGCATAATATTCCATTGTGTATATGTACCACAGTTTCTTTAGCCATTTGTCTGTTGAAGGGCATCTTGGTTGTTTCCAGAGCCTGGCTATTGTGAATAGTGCTGCAATAAATATAGGTGTAAGGAATGGGTTTTTGTATTGTATTCTTGTGTTCCTAGGGTATATCCCTAGGAGTGGAAGAGCTGGGTCGAATGGGAGCTCAATTATAAAGCCCTGCTCCAAGAAATAAGAGAGGACACACAGAAATGGAAACACTTACCCTGCTCATGGCTTGGCAGGATTAACATTATTAAAATGGCAATACTCCCCAAAGCATTATACAGGTTTAATGAGATCCCCTTAAAAATACCCATGACATTCTTCAAAGAAGTGGATCAAACACTTATGAAGTTCTTCTGGAACAATAAACATCCTCGAATAGCTAAAGCACTCTTAGGGAAAAGGAAAATGGGAGGCATTACTTTCCCCAACTTTAAACTGTACTACAAAGCAATAGTTATTAAAACAGCATGGTATTGGAATAAAGACAGACCCTCAGATCAGTGGAATAGGCTTGAGTTCTCAGAGAACATTCCCCAGGCATACAATTACCTAATTTTTGACAAAGGAGCAAGAAATCCTAAGTGGAGCAGGGAAAATCTCTTCAACAAGTGGTGCTGGCAGAACTGGTTAGCGACTTGCAAAAAAGCGAACATAGACCCCCAGTTAACATCATGTACGAAGGTAAAATCCAAATGGATTAAAGACCTTGATATCAGACCAGATACCATAAGGTATATAGAACAACACGTTGGTAAAACACTCCATGACATTGAGACTAAAGGTATCTTCAAGGAGGAAACTGCACTTTCCAAACAAGTGGAAGCAGAGATTAACAGATGAGAATACATTAAACTGAGAAGCTTCTGCACCTCAAAAGAAATAGTGCCCAGGATACAAGAGTCACCCACTGAGTGGGAGAAACTATTCACCCAACATCCTTCAGATTAGGGGCTAATATCCAAAATATACAGGGCACTGACAGAACTTTACAAAAAAAAAATCTAATCCCATTAAAAAAATGGGGAGAAGAAATGAACAGACACTTTGATAAAAAAGAAATACAAATGGCCAAAAGACACATGAAAAAATGCTCCTCGTCACTAATCATCAGAGAGATGCAAATCAAAACAAGGATTAGATACCACCTCACACCGCAGAGATTGGGACACATCACAAATAATGAGAACAATCAGTGCTGGAGGGGATGTGGAGAGAAAGGAACTCTTATCCACTGCTGGTGGGAATGCCATCTAGTACAGCCTCTATGGGAAGTGATATGGAGGTTCCTTCAAAATCTGGAAAGTGATAACAATCTTAAATATTCTGCATTTAAATATTATAAGCACCTTAAAATAGGATAAAAATAATGAATGTAAAAATAACATAAAAATGAAAGGGATAAATTAATCAGAGTTCATCTTCATTATTGCAGCTGATACGTTACTGTTTTTGCTTTCCTTTCTTGCTCTAGTAAATGACACTTTCAGAGATTCTTTTTTCTCGTTAGATCACTGATCCAGTGAATCATCATTCAAATAAAGAAGGGAAAATAATGCTCTGCTATTTTGAAATCTGTAAACTCTGAAGCAATAGACTAAGAGAAATGATAACACTGTAAGACTGATTAATTTTCAATACCTAGAGGAAATTTATTGTTGATATACCATATGAATTACATAATATATGCAATTGATTCATTTAGGCACCAATTCTAAACATATAAAAATTGCTTTACAGAACATAAAATAGAAGACTTTAAAATTTGGATTCTTTGAAAATAATGCTGAGATGGAGTTTTTCTTGCCTATTATTCTTATACATATGCTTTTATTTTATACTCCGTTATACATCGTATCATGGCCTTTTCAAATTAATCTGTTGAATTAATTTGTTTAACTCCTACCCTGATTCACATTAATATGAAGGAGTTTGTATTTGGAGATAATTATATATATATATGAGCAATAAAAGAAATAAGAGAGCTAGTGATCTTTGCATGTTTCTTTCCATCTCTGTCTTGCTGTCTCTGTCTCTGTTTCTTTGTCTCTCTCTCTGTCTGTTTTTCTCACTTCTCTCTCTCTCTCACACACACATACACACACAAACACACACACACACACACACACACACACACACACACCACTGCCCTACCAAGATAGAATGTGAAGGTAGCTATATGTAATCTAGGAAGACAACTCACCAAAATCCAGCCCTGCTGTCATGCTAACACCATTATCTTAGGCCACTGGCAACCAGAACTGTGAGGAATTCCTTCATCAACTTATGTAAACTTAAATTGAAAATATTTTATTTAAATATTTTTTTAAAAAATGTTGGTATTTTTGGACATATACTATTTATTGGATATTACTTTCTTAACTATGTATATTATCTCACTTTTGCTAGATAAACTTAATCCAATGACACTTAATTTGATTACTGGCATAGATTTATCTATTATAACCATTTTAATTATTTTATTTAACCTATAAATTTATTAGGTTTACATATCTTGCCAGTTTTCTAGCAATTGTCTTATTTTTCCTTTCTTGATTAATAAAGTTTAACTTATTCAATTATAAAGTTGAACATTATTCTTTTATTTCAGTTGTTCCCCTAATAAAAACAATACATTTATTTTAATTTTTCTATGATATCTTATTAATTAATACAGAAAGAAGAAAGTATGCTTTAAAATTCTTCTTGAACATTTCTCCTTCCATTTGGAGGTTGTCTGAAAATTTAATTTAGAGATGACAATTTCTTAGTCCCATACACATTGTGTGATAAATTAAAAATGAGTATTTTACTTTATAATGACCTCATTTTACATTTTTATTCCTCCTCTTTTAATCATAATTTTGATGAATTTCTTCTCTAAAAAACATACAGATGAAACATATGAAAAACATACAGATTTGGGAGCTTTAAATTTTTGACATTCTAACATTAGCCAAAAGGCATAACATTTATATTTGCATTTAACTCCTGTTCAGTAATAATAATATTAAAGACAATGTGTAAAATAATCAAAGAAAATAGTATCTAATTTCCAAATAAAGCAAAAATAGTTCACTTGAAAGTAGAAAAATCCAAAATAGGGAAACCAAATTTTATTTTATAGTTTTACACTGAACATTCAAGAATTATTCTTGATTCACTCATTTATCTTTTTATTATATTATTAAGGGGCCTCAATTCTATACCACAAGAACATTGATTTATTTTGGTCTATTTACTATATTACACATACTAGTAACTGCATTGTATAACATATAATAACATAAAATAAAATACCTAATTTATCTTGAGTTCCATTCTGAATAATAATAGAAGTTGATGGAATTCACTCATTTATTTGAAATTCTCCAAGGACTTCAAAATAAAATTAAGATGAATAACAGGCTCCTTTAAAAAATATGACTATTTTATGTGTTTTCCTTATATATTCATTTATGTGTTTCTCTTTATAGATTCAGTAAAATATCAACCAATAATCAAGTAGAACTGATCCTAATACTCCTTCAATAAAACTTTAAAATTCAGTTTTGAGAGAGAGTGTAGAAATTATTGCCTTGCAAACAGCCAATCTGAATTCAAACCCTCTTCCCTACTTTTTTCCTAAACAGTTCCAGGAGTTATCCCTAAACTCAGAGTCAGGAGTAGGCTCTGAGTACGATTGTGTGTAGATACAAGACCCAAAATGTTAAGATAAATAAAATTCAACCTTATTGAAATAAATTATTTTTATAATAACTATCCTTGCTTCTTTTTTCTCATGTTTTCTGATAACTAGTATTACCTCAAAAATGCTGAAACAATTAATCATAATAATTAGTTAATAATTATCTAATCCAGAAACATAGTTCTAATTCATATTATTGTCTCAGAATATCATACATTCCAAGACCTTAATACTACTCTTGATGTTCATCATTAACCCTCTGTAAAAGTAAATTATGTAAATTTGTTCTAATTTTGACACTTTTTTGTTTTTCTTTGATTCCCTCCACTAACTATTCAAAATCAGGAAAAGATTTTAAGGTTTACATTTATTAAAATTGTTACTAAATTTTATACCACATACTATAGAGAATTAATTCTAGTAGAATAAATTCATGTGGAATTCATTACATTTGTATTAATATTGGTATTACTGTTATTTAAAATAATAGCAGAATATGTAATCTTGTTCTATTACAAGATCTCAGTAATTTTAGATGAAAATTATTTTGCAGAGACTATATGTAACTTTTATGCTTACTTTTCAGCACCACCATATTTATGACTTAAAATATTTGAGGGAACATAGCAAGTGTATTTGTTTTATGCTTCCCACCTAAAATCATAATTCTCATGCACAATCGTTATTGTTTCAGCAATAGACATAGGTACTGACTTTATACAGAAAAAAATAAGTAGTAGATACAGAAAGCCTAGCTTCTTTAATGTAATAATTTGTTTTGTAGAAAAAATAGTTTTTAAAGTTTAAAAATTTGGGCAAGGCTAAAACATATAGTCATTACAAAATTGTGGTTATAAACTGCAAACTTTGGGCACAAAATAGCATAACCGAGAGAGATAGAGAGTGAGACTGAAAGGGAGAGCAAACATGTAAAGTGTTTAAGTTAGTCATAAACCAAGATTGGTAATAAAACCCCATGCTTTTTTTGCTTGCCCACTTGCTACCACACCAACCGGACATTTTTCTATAATCCACACACCCACAAAAGTATCATTTGAGGAAAAAAATTGTTACCAGGAGTTCAGATCACAGATTACGTTACCCTGAACGCAAGTAATTTAGTTTTCTTCTCACAGACATGTTAGAAATTTCCAGATACCCATTGGCAAACAAAAAATATTATGTTACATTGATGTAATATTTATATTCTTACAGCTTCACAGTGGCACATAAATAGAACATGCCTTAGAAGACTAAGGAGCAGCAGACCAGCAAATCATATTTAAAACATTTTACTTTTCTAGACTAGCCTTCTTCCTTACAGCTGAAAAAAAATTTTATTTATTGTTTTCCATCATAGTTGCACAAATATTTTTCAATGAACAAGATTATGTAAGCATGGGATAAATTCTAAGTAAATTGTCTTTACAACTGTTATTTAGTGATATCTAGAACAATCTATGATTCCTTGGTGTTTTTACCACTATATAAAAAGTGAGTTCAAATTAACATAAGATTTAGCAATATGATGGTTATGACTAAGGTTCTAATCTGGTAAGTGATAATCTGTGTCGAATTTTCTTAAAGGTATCAGTCTGTATGCTATTATTCTCCCCATTTACTTACACATAACTACTCATTACAGATCATATTATATTCAAAACTATACACAAAACCCCTGAGTGCTTCATTTTGCTTTTCATAACCATTTCCAAAGCTTCAATTCATGAATACACTACAGGTTCTTGCAGGAAAGTTCTGGCAACTTGTCAAAAAGCCCTGACAAGTTAATATCTCTGCTCTGCTCACTGACTAGCTATATAAACTTCATTAGTGCTTTTCACTCACTGCTTCTGAAACTCAATACTTGTTGATCTGTAATAAAAGATATTTATGATCTTTCCACTGATTTCCATGGAGGAAGGGCATTTGCCTTACATGCAGACAGATGATGGTTCAAATCCTGGCATCTCATATGTGCCTGCCAGGAGCGATTTATGAGCATAGAGCCAGGAGTAACTCCTGACTGCTGCCAGGTGTGATCCCAAAACAAAACAAAACAAAAATTAAAATAAGCCAAAGCTAGAAATATGCTGTAAATGTAAAATTTGATCTTATTTTTGATGTCACAAATTCCTGATATCCATTCTTCCTTCTGTCAGCTCCTCTAATCTTTTAGAACACAGATTAAAATGTTATTGTACAAATCTCTTTTTTTCTGTGTTGCCTCCATTTTTTTTGCTTCACTATATACTCATATATATATATATCTATATAAAGTCCTATATTTATCTTTAATTTTATTTATCTTACATATAAGATATATAATATATATATATATATAAACCTATATCACAGATTCTTATTATACATGTATTAAGTTCAAGGATATTCTAGGAATGACTTTTTATAGATAGCCGAGACTAGCATACACAGTGGGGTCTGGGTTACACACACTTTTTCTGTAAGCATTGGAAAAACACAACAAAATATTAAAACAGCATTTTGATAATTTGATTATTTTCATCCTAATCTCTTCTCTATGCCTAGAATATTTTTGTTGCTTATTCTAACATACTTTCAGTCTCAATAAGTTTAATATTTAAAACATATAGTTACGTGCTTGTCTTCTTAAAATTCCCCACAATTAATACATTCCTTTTCCTATTACAGGATTCATATTGATATTCTTTAGTGCTTTTGGTACTGTTGAGACTAAGTAGGGACTCCAGAAAGCATACTTATTAAGGAAAAATCACAGTAAGAAGCAAATATTTAATTGAAGAACAAAATTGCTTTGGCTTTATTTATTCATTCTAATGAATGACATTCATTATAAAGCTATTTTCCTGAAGAGCTACATATTTAAAAATAGGAAATACATCCTGATGAGAATAATTTTAAAGTTACGGTTTCAAGCTCTGGAGAGATAGTGTATATATTAAGGTGCTTGTTTTGCACATTTCTATGCGCTGTTTAGTAAAGTTCAACCAGGAATGATCCCTGAGACAAAAACAGGGATAAACCCTTAACATCACTCTATATGAACAAAAACAAAAACAAAACAAAACTAAAGTAAACAAAAATAAAATGTATTAACTGATTTTTATTACTATTTTTGAGTGTTTTTTCAATATTTGTACTCGTGATAGTTTCACCAATATGTTCTTGTTATAGTATTTTTGCATTTAGATAATTAAGTGTACTTTAATTTCATGTACATATATATTTGATACCTTTCTAGGTTTGGAAATTTTTCTGTTACATAATTCCATTTATTTGTAAATATGAATCCATTGTTATTGAACCATTATTTCTTTTTTATTGCCAAAATTATGCATTGTTACTTGAGTCATAATTTATATGCTATTGCAAACACTTGTGCTTTATAATTATTAATAAATGATATATACAAATGTATAAGTTAGAGTTAAATTTTATAAGACCAGACCTTTTGCAAGGAAGCAGTCTAAAAGCTGAATAAAGACTGGAGAGATAATACAGAGCATAGCACGTTTGCTTCACACAATGCCAACCTGGGTTTGATCTCCAGCATCCATGTGGTCCTTCAAACACTGTCAGAGTGGTTCCTGAGTGCAGAGCCATGAGTAACACCTAAGCACTGCCAGGTATGGTCCAAAAAGAAAAGTTGTATAAAAAAATTCCTAAAATAAACATTACATTTAAGACAGTAAAGAAAAATAAATAGAGTTAGAACATAAGAAACCAGGAATCTGAGCCAGAAGACTTATAAAATAGCTACAAAAAAGAACAATAATTTCTACTGCAATGTTATTATTTGCCAGTTAGGTAAGATATACAAAAGAACTCCATATTTTCAATAATTTCTTGTAGTTCTATGACTAAGCTAAAAAATAACTTGATTTAAAAATACTAAAAGAAAACTGACACTGACTTTAAGATTTTAAAAATTATTTTTAAGACTATATAATCTTTGTTTTTAAAAGTGTAATATTCATAAAGTGCAATTTTTAATGAAATAGATTGCAAACAAAAAATAGGCTCATATAAATACAGTCAACAGATCTTTGTCAATATAAGAGGAAATATAAAGGACAAAGGTAGACTTTTTAACAAATGACACTTTTTAAACTAGACAATAAAATAAAAAATAATATTAGTCACACAATTTAAACTCACAATAATATAACCAAATGCTTTATAGATTTAAGTTATAATATACAAATATAACACCCATTGAAGTTAATAAGAAAAATCCTCTAAAATCTTCTTAATGGATTTTTAGTTGCATACACAAAAATCACAATTCTCAGATTAATGTAATACATTTTTATTTAATTTCATAACTTTTCTTAAATTCTCTGAAACAATGACATAGAGTAAAAAATCAAGTTACAAACTGTGAGAAAATAGAAAACATATTGATAAAAAGAATGCTTTCTAAATAAAATGAAAACCTTTTAAAATTCAACAATAAAAAATAAACTACTTGCTCTTTTAAATTATCAAATATTTTTATGGATGATTTATCAAAATAGAGATACAAATGGCAAGCATATGTATAAAAAGATGTTCCAGATCTTGCTTCCTCAGAAAATGAAAAACTAAACTACAACAACAAAAAAAACCCTCTACATATTTATCAATAAAAGAACAGTGATAGTAATAAAAATGTCAAATGTCTGGAGTACCCACAGTACTTTACAAATTTAAAATGATATAGTGATATTAGGAATTTAGGATTTCCCCTGCATATTTTATGCATTTAACCATAACATTATCATTATTTACTAGCGTTTGAACAAATATTTATCAATCAAATTCATAACAATACAAAATTAGTTTTTAAAAGAAAAATATTTCAAAAAACTGAAAACATAGCACTGAAATTTAGCTTAGTTCTAAGAAGTAACTACGCTTTTCCTAGAATAATTTAGAAGAAAAAAGTATGAATAATATATCACATTCTTCCTTCGCCTTTTTTTTATATGTAGTTTCAATTGTAGGCAACATGAGTTATAAAAAATAAACAGTTTCAAAGCAGTCTCTCGGGTCTGTCGGATTCTTCAAAGTAGTCCTTGACTACTTGGGCATTTCTGTATATTTCTTCTATTGAGATATTTAGTTTTTATATGCTGTTATATATACAACTTTAACAAATGTAATATTCTAGTTTGGTATTTGATAATGGAGAAGATAATACACCTTGAATATATCTTAGGACTCGGGCTTTATGGAATACTTTTATATCTTACTCTCAGTTATACTGTGGACTTAAAATTTTTCAAAAAATTAAATTTATTGAAAATAGAAAGTAAATGTCATTACTTGAATGAAATTAAAATTTGAATTTCTCAGATTTAATAAAAACAAAGAATCAGGAACATTTCACAAAGTAGATGTAACAGTTTAATGAAATCTTAAATTAGAAGCTATCATAGGAAGAAATAAGAATATACCATGTAAGTATTGTTTCATTTTTAATAGTAAACATCCACATATAAATCCCAAGGGTTAAATAGTTCCAATGGTAAATTATTTTAAACATTTAAGAAACAGAAAACAACACCAAATTTAAACACTCCAAGAAAACAAAAATTAAAAACATTTGAAAACTTGTTTCATGGACCTTAACACACAGTTGGCAAAAACCATAGAAAAAAGAAAAGAAAATATTGTCCAACATCTCTTATGAACACATATGCAAGAAAATTTAAACAACATGCTAAAAAAAGTAAAGCCATAAGCATAAAAAATAATGCTGATATTATGATTACAATACATTTATTTCAGAAACTAAAGTTTGTTTTAATATTTAAAATAACAAATTAACAGAATAAAAGATAGAACACATGGAAATTTTAATAACTGTAAAAGACTCATTAAACTCATCATCAATAATAAAAGCAGAAAAGAGCCAAAAATTAAACTGTTACTGGTCTGATAAAATATAAATATATACATATAAACCTTTCATTTTTGTGGTATTATGGTGTAATGGCATTAAAACTTCATGATCTTGAATTTGGGGGGAAAAACAAGGATAATCATACACTTGCATATATGTTCAAAATGTATATCAATAGTTTATCATAAATTGAAAGTTCTATTAATTTTATTTAATCAAAATCAAAAATTTTTATTCCACTAGAAGTACTGCTAAGAAAACTACATGGCATACCCCAAAGTAGTGAAAGACTATTTGCTAGAGACCTGCAAATGTAAATACATATTAAAGTTCATTAGTTTCAACACAAATAATTTAATCATATTTTCTGGTGAGCATAGGTAAATGTATTTTTCTTTTCATCACTTATAATCAAGGAAATAGAGAACCATATTTATCTTGTCCAATGCAGCTAGCCAAATATCTAAAGTTTTAAAATTTGACAATGTCAAGTATTGATAAAGAAATAAGCAATAGGTTTTTTTTATATAATTGAAGGTAGTTCAGACTGGAAAACCCACTTTATAAGTGCACAGTAATATAAGCTACAGCTTATCAGTTAAAAATTTGCTAGGGGTGGACACTGAGTTCAGTGGTGCTCTGCACATGACTAAGGTTGAAAGTGTCTTGTGGGCTGGCTCCCTGTGTGTGACACCAGGCGGGGAAAATCCGCGAAAGTACACCGGCCCAGTGGGGCTCAGCTGTGAAAGACTGTGAGTGTGACCTGTCTATGTCTGTCTACTGTCCTCTTGCGTGAAACTCTTGCGAGTGGGGCAAAAAGAGCCTCCAGAAACCTCGCTCCCCCAGACGCCATTTTCAGGGAGGGACTTCAGAGCATAAAAACCGGCTAACCTTTGCAAAAGCTGGCTCCCTGTGTGTGACACCAGGCGGGGAAAATCCGCGAAAGTACACCGGCCCAGTGGGGCTCAGCTGTGAAAGACTGTGAGTGTGACCTGTCTATGTCTGTCTACTGTCCTCTTGCGTGAAACTCTTGCGAGTGGGGCAAAAAGAGCCTCCAGAAACCTCGCTCGCCCAGACGCCATTTTCAGGGAGGGACTTCAGAGCATAAAAACCGGCTAACCTTTGCAAAGGCTGGCTCCCTGTGTGTGACACCAGGCGGGGAAAATCCGCGAAAGTACACCGGCCCAGTGGGGCTCAGCTGTGAAAGACTGTGAGTGTGACCTGTCTATGTCTGTCTACTGTCCTCTTGTGTGAAACTCTTGCGAGTGGGGCAAAAAGAGCCTCCAGAAACCTCGCTCGCCCAGACGCCATTTTCAGGGAGGGACTTCAGAGCATAAAAACCGGCTAACCTTTGCAAAAGCTGGCTCCCTGTGTGTGACACCAGGCGGGGAAAATCCGCGAAAGTACACCGGCCCAGTGGGGCTCAGCTGTGAAAGACTGTGAGTGTGACCTGTCTATGTCTGTCTACTGTCCTCTTGCGTGAAACTCTTGCGAGTGGGGCAAAAAGAGGCTCAGAGGAGCACGGCTGCTCCGCTTCGCTACGCGGCCGTGCACTCTTTCTAAGGAAAGAACTCCATTGCAACAAGAAGGAAAAATCACACTAAGAATGGCGCTATATCACAGAAGCAAACATTTCTCTCTGGACTGTCTTCTCTGTTGCATGCTCGGGCCTAAGATTTGACCTGGTGTGAGGCTTCATCCACGGAGGACTCCCCTCCCTTAGAGGCAAGTCAGCCCATCCAGAAAGGGAGGAGCCAGAGGAGTGTGCTGCCTACATCATATAGACAATGAATACCACCACAACACGTAGAAAAACCCTCAATACAAGTGTGACAATGGGGAAACAACGCAGGCCAGCATCAGACATAGAGAATGAAGATGACAATTCTGAGGACCAGATAATGACTGAACAACTAATCAACCTCTCAGATAAGGACTTTAGACTAGCAATATGGAAGGTGCTCAACAGACTCCAAGAAACCATGGATCGAGTTGAACAGAACACTAATAAGAACCAAGAAAATATGAAGGCAGAAATGACAAAACTCCAAACTGAAATAACATGTCAACTAACAGGACTGAAAAAGTCAGTAAACGAAGTGAATGACAAAATGGATAAGCTCTGGGACAGGGTATCAGAAGCTGAGAATAGACTTGGTGCTGTGGAAGATGAGATACATAACAATTCCATACAGCAGGAGAGATTGGACAAAAAACTTAAAGCAAATGAGCAGACAATGGAAAAATTAGTCAAAGAATGGGAACAGACGAAAATAGAAGTCTATGATAAGATCAACAGAAACAACTTAAGAATCATTGGAGTCCCAGAGACCCAGGAAGAAAATTTCCAGGAAGAATCAATGGTCAAGAACATCATTAAAGAGAAACTTCCAGAGCTAAAGAATATATGTGATCAAATCCTGCATGCCCGAAGAGTACCAACCAAAAGAGACCCCAGAAAAACCACCCCAAGACACATCCTAGTCACAATGACAAATCCCACAGATAGAGACAGAATTCTGAAAACAGCAAGATCAAAAGGGGAAATCATGTTCAAGCAAGCTTCCCTGAGATTTACAGCAGACCTGTCACCAGAAACGCTCAATGCCAGAAAGCAGTGGTGGGATATTGTGACAAGACTGAATGAAATGAATGCTTCACCCAGAATAATATACCCAGCAAAACTACCTTTCCGGTTTGATGGAAGAATACATGGTTTCACAGACAAAAAACAGCTCAGAAACTTCACAGACACAAAACCAGTCTTAAGAGAAAAACTGAAAAACCTAATCTAAGACAAGACTACCCAAAAGACACACCAAATTTTGAAATAAAGATGGCGTTAAATCCCAGGACAATTCTTTCTCTCAACGTCAATGGACTAAATGCACAAGTTAAGAGACACAGAGTGGCTAAATGGATCAAAAAACTCAATCCAACCTTCTGCTGCCTACAAGAAACGCACCTGAATAGTCAGAACAAACATAGACTCAAAATAAAAGGCTGGAGAAAAGTTATCCAAGCAAACAACACCCATAAAAAAGCTGGAGTGGCCATACTAATATCAGATAATGCAAACTTTATACTCAGGAAGGTTGTAAGGGACAAAGACGGACATTTTATATTAATCAAGGGGTACGTAGAGCAGGAAGAATTCACTCTCCTAAACATATATGCACCGAATGAGGGGCCAGCAAAATATTTAATACAACTGTTGACAAATCTGAAAAATAATATCAACAACAACACAATAATTGTGGGGGACCTTAACACGGCTTTGTCAACACTGGACAGGTCAACCAGACTGAAACCCAACAAGAATATACTAGACCTGAGGAGAGAAATGGAAGAAAGAGGCCTAGTGGATATATATAGGACACTCCACCCCCAGAAACCTGGATACACATTCTTCTCCAATGTACATGGGACATTCTCCAGGATAGACTACATGCTGGCACATAAAACATACCTCCATAAGATCAAGAGGACAGAAATTTTGCAGACTACCTTCGCTGACCACAAGGCTCTGAAATTATTTGTGAACTCCAAAGGGACTCAGAAGAAACACTTTAACACCTGGAAGTTAAACAGCCTCATGCTCAATAACCAGTGGGTCCGAGATGAAATCAAGGAGGAAATAAAAAGGTTCCTGGAAACAAATGACAATAAAGACACAAACTCTCAGAACCTATGGGACACAGCAAAAGCAGTACTGAGAGGAAAATTTATAGCTTTGCAAGCACACATCAGGAAGGAAGAAGGAGCTTACCTGAGTAGCTTAATGACACAGCTAATAGAACTAGAAAATGCTCAACAAAAGGACCCAAGAATAGGAAGACAGAAGGAAATAACAAAGCTGAGAGCAGAAATCAACGAAGTGGAAACTCAAAAAACAATCCGAAAGATCAACGAAAGCAGAAGTTGGTTCTTTGAAAAAATAAACAAGATTGATAGACCACTGGCAAACCTAACAAAGAAAGAGAGAGAGAGAAACTTGATAACTCGTATCAGGAATGAAAAAGGAGAGATCACTACTGATATGACAGAGATTCAAAGGGTAATCAGAAACTACTTTGAAAAACTCTACGCCACTAAAAATGAGAACCTGGAAGAAATGGATAAATTCTTGGACTCTTATAATCTTCCACGGTTGAAGGAAGAGGATGTAGCATATCTAAACACCCCCATCACCATTGATGAAATTAATACAGTAATCAAATGTCTGCCGAAAAACAAAAGCCCAGGTCCAGATGGATTCACTAATGAATTCTATCAAACTTTCCAAGAGGAACTACTGCCAATCTTGGCAAGACTCTTTCATGAAATTGAACAAACAGAAACACTTCCAAATAGCTTTTATGAAGCCAACATCACCTCGATACCTAAACCAGACAGAGACGCTACCAAAAAAGAAAATTACAGACCAATATCACTGATGAATGCAGATGCAAAGATCCTCAACAAAATCCTGGCAAATAGGATTCAATGCCTCGTTAAGAAGATCATCCACTACGATCAAGTAGGTTTCATCCCAGGAATGCAAGGCTGGTTTAACATCCGTAAATCTATCAACATAATACACAACATCAATAACAAGAAAAATAAAAACCACATGATCATATCAATAGATGCAGAGAAAGCATTTGATAAGGTCCAACACCCATTCTTGATCAAAACTCTCAGCAAGATGGGAATGGAGGGAACCTTTCTCAATATAGTGAAGGCCTTCTACCACAAGCCAGTGGCAAATATTATCCTCAATGGAGAAAAACTGAAAGCCTTCCCTCTAAATTCTGGCACAAGACAAGGCTGTCCTCTCTCACCACTCCTATTCAACATAGCACTGGAAGTACTTGCTATAGCGATTAGGCAAGAAAAGGATATCAAGGGAATCCAGATAGGAAAGGAAGAAGTCAAGCTCTCACTGTTTGCAGATGACATGATACTCTACTTAGAAAACCCTAAAGACTCTATCAAAAAGCTTCTAGAAACAATAGACTCATATAGCAAGGTGGCAGGCTACAAAATTAACACACAAAAATCAATGGCCTTTCTATATACCAATAGTAATAAGGATGAAATGGCCATTAAGAAAACAACCCCATTCACAATAGTACCACACAAACTCAAATATCTTGGAATCAACTTGACTAAGTATGTGAAGGACCTATACAAAGAAAACTATAAAACTCTGCTCCAAGAAATAAGAGAGGACACACGGAAATGGAAACACATACCCTGCTCATGGATTGGCAGGATTAACATCATCAAAATGTCAATACTCCCCAAGGCATTATACAGATTTAATGCCATCCCTCTAAAGATACCCATGACATTCTTCAAAGAAGTGGATCAGACACTTTTGAAATTCATTTGGAACAATAAACACCCTCGAATAGCTAAAGCAATCATTGGGAAAAAGAATATGGGAGGAATTACTTTTCCCAACTTTAAACTGTACTACAAAGCAACAGTTATCAAAACAGCATGGTATTGGAATAAAGATAGGTCCTCAGATCAGTGGAATAGGCTTGAATACTCAGAAAATGTTCCCCAGAGATACAACCATCTAATTTTTTATAAAGGAGCAGGAAATCCTAAATGGAGCAGGGAAAGCCTCTTCAACAAGTGGTGTTGGCACAATTGGATAGCCACTTGCAAAAAATTAAACTTAGACCCCCAGCTAACATCATGTACAAAAGTAAAATCCAAATAGATTAAAGACCTCGATATCAGCCCCAAAACCATAAGATATATAGAACAGCACATAGGCAAAACACTACAGGACATTACGGGCATCTTCAAGGAGGAAACTGCACTCTCCAAGCAAGTGAAAGCAGAGATTAACAGATGGGAATATATTAAGCTGAGAAGCTTCTGCACCTCAAAGGAAATAGTGCCCAGGATACAAGAGCCACCCACTGAGTGGGAGAAACTATTCACCCAATACCCATCAGATAAGGGGCTACTCTCCAAAATATACAAGGCACTGACAGAACTTTACAAGAAAAAAACATCTAACCCCATCAAAAAATGGGGAGAAGAAATGAACAGACACTTTGACAAAGAAGAAATACGCATGGCCAAAAGACACATGAAAAAATGTTCCACATCACTAATCATCAGGGAGATGCAAATCAACACAACGATGAGATACCACCTCACACCCCAGAGAATGGCACACATCACAAAGAATGAGAATAAACAGTGTTGGCGGGGATGTGGAGAGAAAGGAACTCTTATCCACTGCTGGTGGGAATGCTGTCTAGTTCAACCTTTATG
Organism: Suncus etruscus; assembly: GCF_024139225.1. Classification (NCBI taxonomy): domain Eukaryota; kingdom Metazoa; phylum Chordata; class Mammalia; order Eulipotyphla; family Soricidae; genus Suncus; species Suncus etruscus. The sequence goes on along the minus strand of NC_064852.1, from coordinate 108,597,025 downwards.
GAAAGCGATATGGAGATTCCTCCAAAAACTGGAAATCGAGCTCCCATACGATCCAGCTATACCACTCCTAGGAATATACCCTAGGAACACAAAAATACAATACAAAAACCCCTTCCTTACACCTATATTCATTGCAGCTCTATTTACCATAGCAAGACTCTGGAAACAACCAAGATGCCCTTCAACAGACGAATGGCTAAAGAAACTGTGGTACATATACACAATGGAATATTATGCAGCTGTCAGGAGAGATGAAGTCATGAAATTTTCCTATACATGGATGTACATGGAATCTATTATGCTGAGTGAAATAAGTCAGAGAGAGAGAGAAAAACGCAGAATGGTCTCACTCATCTATGGGTTTTAAGAAAAATGAAAGACACCCTGGTAATAATAATTTTCAGACACAAAAGAGAAAAGAGCTGGAAGTTCCAGCTCACCTCAGGAAGCTCACCACAAAGAGTGATGAGTTTAGTTAGAGAAATAACTACATTTTGAACTGTCCTAATATTGAGAATGTATGAGGGAAATGTAGAGCCTGTTTAGGGTACAGGCGGGGGTTGGGTGGGGGAGGAGGGAGATTTGGGACTTGGGTGATGGGAATGTTGCACTGGTGATGGGTGGTGTTCCTTTTATGACTGAAACCCAAACACAATCATGTATGTAATCAAGGTGTTTAAATAAAAAAAAATTATGCATTAAAAAAAAAAAAAAAGAAAAAAAATTTGCTAGGTGTCAGAGAGAAAGCACATCGGTAGGGCATTTACCTTGCACACAGCAGATTCAGGAAAAATGGTGTTTTGAATCCTGGCATCCCATGGTCCACCGTGCCTGCCAAGAGTGATTTCTGAGCTCAGAGCCAGGAGTAACCCCTGAGCACTGCTGGGTATGACCAAAAACCAAAATAAATAAATAAAATAAAATTTTCTAAATAGTGTATACAGTTTACAGAGTAGCTTTATTCATAGCTGCTGAAAACTGGATAAATACCCATCAACATTAAGAACTCGGGGCTGAAGAGATAGCATGGAGGTAAGGCATTTGCCTTTCATGCAGAAGGTCATTGGTTCGAATCCCGGCATCCCATATGGTCCCCTGAGCCTGCCAGGAGCGATTTCTGATCATAGAGCCAGGAGTAACCCCTGAATGCTGCCGGGTATGACCCAAAAACAAACAAACAAACAAAAAAAGAACTTGTTGCATCTTCATATGATACATATTCAGCAGTAAAATAATGGATTAAACTAACCAAATTAATAGATGTATAATTATAGCAATGAACAAAATATCAAACCAAGATTATAGGTTATTGGTAACTATTAATTCACTCAGATAAAGAGATTTAAAATGTTTAAGGTGCTAGAAATAAAATACTGATTATATTTGAAGTTAATTGCAGAAAGGAGATGGTAGTTTTACAAACAAGTTTTTTGTATATAATTTTGGAAATGGCTACATTTTATCACCTTCACATATTTTTAATTACAGACATACGAATTTCTTACTTTACAAATGGTACATTTTAATAAAAAAGTAAAAAAAATTTACTCAAGTTTGCTTTTTCAGTACTCTGATTAGAGTTTTCTATTTCTTCATTAAGTGTATTCTTCCAAACATTGTAGGAACAGAACAGTAATTGATGTCTCTATACTACCCTCAATACTCTTCAATAAAAATAAATTAGACAAACACAAAGAATGATGTAATGGAGAAAGTTATAGGAACCGCATAGAGACTGCATGAATGGTCACCAGAAATCTGCAAGGAAACGGCATCTTATTTGGATTTTGAATTTTTAATGGGATTTTCACCTATGTAGATGAGAATTACTTCTCTGCACAGGACACAATGGAACGTCAAAAAATGTGCAAGTATGAAATTGGAATTTGTATATGGGCAAAGTATGTAAAGATATGCACATTTCATATCAAAGTTGTGAGTTACATCTCCAGTCCAACAAGCATATTGCCAGTAAATCAATAAATTCAGAATTAGAAATCCATTAAATATTTTTTAAGAGAAAATAAAAATTTTTTTGTTTGTTCTTCCTAGTGGAGAAAATACAAATGAGCAGAGTTTTGAAGAAACCTGGATAGACAATCTCAGGAAATGCTTTGATTATAAGAACCTAATGAGATATTCCTAGAATGTAGGGTTTGTATTAAAAAGTGGGACATAGAACATGAAAAACAACATGGATTAGTAAGTCAGGGTAGTAGGCTAAATATTTGGGTTTATACCAATTACCAGGGACATTTGATGTCTTTAATTAGGGATATTAACACACATTTAAGAACAGTTGATCTGGCATTGAGAAAAATTTAAATAGAATTGCTCTTACAAGTCAGTAGAGTTGGTCAGACACAGAACTTGTATTATGATTTCTATATGTGTACCTTTATATACATAAAATATTCAGAGATATAGAAATAATTTTGCAAGGGAATAAAGCCCAGAATTAAATTTTGCAGAGTATTGCCAACCACCTATCTCTGGGCTTCTCAGGATTAGTAATAATGGACAATCTCTGCTAAGCAACAGATCAGCTCTGAACAACTAAACAAATTCATGTATATGGTTGGGTCCAAGCAGCTTGGTGTTTGCCAGTTTTCCTAGAAATGGGCGATGCTACAGGGGCTTTCTCTGCTAAGCTAAGATTTAATATGTTTGTCATGAGTAGTGATAGTGTAATTATATGGAGGGAGGGCAGTGAACAGAAACGGAGAAGACAGAGAATTGTTTTCTGAAAGCTTTTTATAACTTCACCTGAGTTTATGACTCTGACAAGTCTCCTGAAATTGATTTTAGGAATTGAAATCAGGTCAACTTCCTCCGGTGGTTGTTTGACACATTCTTGGGGATGCTTCCCGCTCTCCATAGTCTGAACTTGGGCAAAGAGCCAATATTGTTTTAAATCTCAGTTGAAAATTCTGGCTCTTTGCATGTGAGCATGTGCCAAAGGAAGTCTAATAACATCAAATCGAAGCCCTTAGGGAGGTTCAAGAATAAGGATTTTTCTAGAAGAAATTTGGGAGCAAGGATAACTCGACCTGTCTATAGCCCCTTTTGAGCTACTATTTCTATTTTGTTAGGTAATTTTATTTTTGCATAACTAATCAACCTGAGAATTCTGCAATTTAGGTTTATTTATTTAAATTTATATTTTTGTGTCATTGATAAAATCTTTCTTTTTTTTCTTTTTCTTTTCTTATTTTTTTGTAATATAGAGATAGCATATCTCTGGCACAACTCACTAATATGTCTTTAAAAGGAGAAATTTTGTGAAACAAAAAAAATAATTTTATCTCAAAAAATTATTCTATCCAGCAGCTTTTATGATCTTGTATACTCAAAGCTACAAGGAGTCTAAGATTGTTTAAGATAGTTTCTAGTTTCTATGACCTAAAGACGACATGACTACACTTAAATGGCTTGAGTGTACTCTTCACAGATCTATCCCTCATTTTTTCCTCTAAGAGTGTTGCCAATTTACAGCTAAAACGTCATGATTTACTCTGCCCTTTATTCTTGAAAAAGGCTCTCAAAGCCAATCACTAGAGTGCAAAGGGATGTAAAGAAAGACTGGCCTTTTTGCAATGATGCAGGTCAGTTCCAAGAATAAACAAAAGCTCCAGAGCATTAGCTATGGAGCTTATAGAGAAAATAGTTTAGTCTAGCTTTTCCTTTGCCCATCCCTGCCTCTTTCACTTCTAGAGAACTTGCTGATGAAATTTCCTTGTGAAGTAGTGCCTTTCCAGCAGAGATCCCCAGAAGGGGAAGTAAATTTGAGAAGTGATCCACAGTTTTATATTTGTAGAATTTGCATCTTGTGTAATCTGACCTGCAACTATTAATCACGGTAGTGGGGTGGGAGTGGTGAGGAAGGGAAGTATTATAAAATTTCACAGAAAGAAAATACTACATTTGGAAGATGGCTCTTGTGATATAGTTTCACAGATGTATAGAACTTGCATTGAAATAGAGGGTGGAGGGAACGCTGAGAAAATAGTGTTTAGTGAAAGCAAATAGAATGAGGTAGTTCCAAGATCAGAAAGTATGATATGGGAACTTGAAACATATTCAGTGTGTTTTGGTCCTCTAAACTCAATCACATCACATCCAAAGAGCAGAATGAGGAAGAGAAAGGGTGCAAATGCTGGAGAGTTCTGAAACAGACTTGGAACAATGCCCTTAACCAGAGAGAAAGAAAAGCATGGGAGGTTTTTTGTTTTGTTTTGTTTTGTTTTACCAGTAAAATTATACTACCCAATACTTCAAAGAATGATCCCGGAGCTAACATAGTGAAATATCTAAAATTTAAAATAAGTTAATGATGCTTAGTAATTTCAGACTATAAAAATTAGAAAGGTTCCAAATGAAATAAAGGTAAAAATTGTAGCCTGTTGAAAATTAGAATTGCTGGGGCCGGAGAGATAGCATGGAGGTAAAGCGTTTGCCTTTCATGCAGGAGGTCATCGGTTCGAATCCCGGCGTCCCATATGGTCCCCCGTGCCTGCCAGGAGCAATTTCTGAGCCTGGAGCCAGGAATAACCCCTGAGCACTGCCTGGTGTGACCCAAAAACCAAAAAAAAAAAAAAAAAAAAAAAAAAGAAAATTAGAATTGCAATATCTGAAATGTGCCTTTTGTATTTTAGATTTTTTCTGGGGGGGGCACACTTGGGGATGCTCAGGGGTTACTCCTGGCTATGCTCAGAAATTGCTCCTGGCTTGGGGAACATATGGGATGCAAGGGGATCGAACTTCGATCTTTTCTGGGTCAGCAGTGTGCAAGGCAAACGCTCTACCTCTGCACCACCGCTCCGGCTCCTGTATTTTAGATTTTTGTTTTTGTTTTGAGTCCATACTTCAGTATTGCACAAGGCTTATATCTGGCTCTATGCTCAGGAGTGAATCCTAGTGGAGTAGAAAGGAGTACAGGAGAGATGATATATGCGGTACAGGTCATTGAATTTGCATGGGCTGTGTTCAAGAAAAAACAAACATTTTAAACTCTGTTCTGTCTCACTGGACCTATAATTATTTTGCAAAGCTGGCTTGAAAATATTTGGCAGAATGTATCCAAAGCCCCATATAAATAAGTAAATATACAGATACAGATACATATACAGTACATTCTTTCCCTAGTTCTTCCCTCACCATGTCTATTGTTTTTACTCTAGACAAACCCTTTATGGAATCACAGCTCTTCAGTTCCTCTACTTGAGAAGTAACTAGTAAGTTAATTGCTCTAAAATTTTAACTTACAACATAAAGTCAGAGTTACATATTGCTGATTCATATTAGGATTAAAGTTCATCTCTGAGAATTATTATTTAATCACTTCTCTATTCTTTTGTCATTTACTTGTAAGGATAAAATTTTAAGACAACCTCATGTGAAGTAGTTTGCAGTATCCAGTGCACAGTAAACAACTCATACATGAATTTCTTGTGTGGGCTCTGAACTTTTCCTCAAAATTTTCACCAAATAAACTTGTTAGTGGTTTTGTTTTGAAGGTGGTATTTTTTTATTTATTACTGCTTATACTTTAATACTTATACTTTAATCCTCATTTGTTTTATTAAAAATTAAGTTAAACTAAACATTACTCATTCCTAATTTAACATTGCAGATAAACCTAGCAAATTCACTTACATGGGATAGATTAAGGATTTGAAAGAGGGAAGGACAAGATATTATTGACTTTAGATTTTGCTAGAACTATATTTTGTTTTAGAATTATCCGAATAACAGCACATTGTTCTCTGAAATAATTTGAGGCCTGGATCTTACTGGATCTTCTAACATTTTTATAATTTTCTACCAGAAAGCCAATTGGCTTTCAAACTTCTTTTTATATAACATTTATAGTGTTTTGTTTTTTTATTTTTGCCTGCAAAATATTGCTGTGAATAGACACTATCTAAAACGTAATCTATACGCTTGATCCCTTTCCTCTGTTAGACTTTCAGTTTCCTCTGCTAAGTGTCAGAAAAGAAATCATTGGCAGCCCATGTGTCAACACATCAGAAAAGCCTGGATTTTGGTGGGGCCTCAGCAGGCAGCAGACATCAGAACAAAGACACATTCCCTCCTCTGTTCTCTAGCCCAAATCCTTCCGGCTCATCTAGTACAGTCTTGTTACAGTGATGGCTCCAGATTGAAAAGAAATCTAAAAGCAGCTCATTTTCTCAACTCTTCTCTACTTGCTCCGTCTTGCATTGGAGAAACAGGAAAGTGCAACACAATGGTATCTCTAAACTTCTCTGGTAAAAGAGGCTATGGACAATGCTGATTTTGTTAAAGGTCTCTGTGGCCTTGTTCTTTAATAGTTCTGCTAAAAACGGGTTAGAATGTTTTGGGTATGTGCCCAGGTCAATCTCTATTGGTGCATTAGGAAAAAGTTTATACTCTACTGATGCCCAAATTTGGCTACCATCTCTTAATCTACCACCCAACCACAGGAGACAAATAATTTTAATATATTTGAAAGTCATTATTTCATGGAATACCCAATTCTTCAAGCTGTCAGGACTGAAAAGAGGAATGGTAATTTAGAGAAATATTTCAGAATGTTGAAAGAAAGGGAAGTAAGTAGGAAACCTTTTATGATATAGGCAGTGGTCCTCAAACTATGGCCCATGGGCCACATATTGTATTTGTATCTGTTTTGTTTCTTCATTGTAAAATAAGATATATGCAGTGTGCATAAGAATTCGTTCATAAGTTTTGTTTTTACTATAGTCAGACCCTCCAATGGTCTGAGGGACAGTGAACTGGCCCCTGTTTAAAAAGTTTGAGGACCCCTGAAGGGATTTTCTTAAACAGAATCCAGAAAAAAATCCAGAGAAATCTTTCATCTCTTATAGTTTTTTGACTTGGGGGATGGGTGAGCAACTTTCACTAAAATTAAAGTTTAGACATTGTCAGGAAATAGCGAGTGTTGTTCTGAATGTTGTCAAAGAGAAAGAAGTCTTGGAAATTGATGGTCTTTTCAATTCTTATAAGGTTTAACCATCTTGCAGAGGATTTGATCCAGTGGGGAGGAAGGAAGGTGTCTTGAGATAAGAATGCTTCCACCTCTCCTTGATCCAACTTGGTTATCTGAGGAAATGCCTGATGTGATTCAGGACTTGGAAAGTCTGCTCTGAGCATCCTCATACCATGTGAGTGTCAACTCACATCCCACCATGCAGCTTTTATACTGTGCCTGAATGCATTTGTTCTGCAAGCATGGGAATGGGTTCCTATCTCCTGAGCCATGGTTTTATGATGAAACTAGGAATTTCTCTTTACAGGTAATGAAAGTCATTCCTCAAATCAACACAGGGCTTCTAGTCAGTCCTAATCTCTGCATACATGAATTTCAGGAAGAGGAGAAATAGTACTGATTGAAAAAGAATCAGATATAGGGAGAGAGAGAGAGAGAGAGAGAGAGAGAGAGAGAGAGAGAGAGAGAGAGAGAGAGAGAGAAAGAGAGAGAGAGAGAGAGAGAGAGAGAGAGAGAGAGAGAGAGAGAGAGAGAGAGAGAGAGAGACTTGTTAAAGAGACCATATGCTTGAAAAGGCAAACAAGCCTTAAATAGTTTTTGGGTGTAGGTTATATAGAATTCCACCAAAAGGACATTCATTAGATAGAATTCTGCAGACAAAAAAAAAGTTGATCTGACCCTTGTCACAGAGAAAGATTTAATGGTCTGAATTTCAGTCCTAATCTTATCCTGACCTTTAATTTCTTCTGTAGTTTCTCCTTTTCTGACAAGGTTTATTCTTCTGAGTGGTGAAGGGATTCACTGTTTTCTGCATCTGGATAGTTCAATTTATCTCCAAAGAGCTCAAGATTTGCATTCCAAATGAATGTGATCTTCATGTCTTTGGGCTACCTCAGGAATGGATAATTTCTTTTTAAGTTTTAATACTTCCACTGAACTCATTACTCCTACCTATCTTTCTGCAGCCATCTCTCTTGAAAACTTTTATATTTCTGGGTTGTGTCACCGCTTCTATTTCCCTGTATTTGCATCTCAAAGCAATGTGGACTTCAGGCCTTTGGGATATTTTAGGGTGTCCTTAAGAGATAACAATTTTATTTCACATTTATTACTAAAAGTAACACTCAGTGTTAAGATGGCCCTCAAATTGCCAAAAGTATTCCCCTTTCTTTAAAGGAACTGTAATACATCTGGGATCTGTTGTAATAGAATCTACAATCTTAAGATCTAGGCTTTTATTTTGTCAGAAATACAACTTATATCTATGAGAAAATAGGACTTTCACTAATCATTTAAAATCCTAAGCCTTGGTTCACTCATTTAAAAAGTTGGGATAATGGTTCTCTGTAGTAAACCATCCTCTAATGAAATAACACATCATGAGGACTTCATATATGTAATAGGTTTTTGAAGTGAAATAATAATTTCACAATTTCAGATATTACATTGTCTTGCTTAAATTTGATTCTAGCTTAATGGAATGAAGCAAAGATGTGTTTATCTTTATCATTTGTCTTTATATATTTAAAATTTATTTATTTTAAAAAATGCATCACATAGTTGACATAGTTGATCATATACATTTGTTTCCAGATAACTGAAAACAAAGTTATTGAAAAAATAAAAACAAAATAAATTAATGGAAAAGAAAGAAAAAAGGGAGAAAGAAAGAAAAGAATGAAATAAGAAAGAAAAAAAGAAAGAAAGGAAAAGAAAAAGAAAGAAAAAGAAGGAAGAAAGGAAAGAAGAAAGAAAGCAGAAAGAAAGAAGAAAGAAGGAAGAAAGAAAGAAAGAAAGAAAGAAAGAAAGAAAGAAAGAAAGAAAGAAAGAAAGGAAAGAAAGAAAGAAAGAAAGAAAGAAAGAAAGAAAGAAAGAAAGAAAGAAAGAAAGAAAGAAAGAAAGAAAGAAAGAAAGAAAGAAAGAAAGAAGAAAGAAAAGAGAAAAGAAAAAGAATGCTAGCAAGCACATTGGTAAAAATTACTGTCTGCAATACAATGGTAGAAGGTTTAGTAAGCTCTTGTTAGCATTCCATTCTGTTAAAATGGGGTGTTCTTTTTGGGATAAGAGCCTCAAACAAATAAAGTTGTCCAGAAATTCAAAAGCACTATTACTGACACTACAATTTTTAGGGGCTCAGCTGCCAGGCCTCCTGGAAAAAAGAAGATATGAGGGAAGGGTGCCAGTCAAAAAGCCCCGGTGATATCAGCCTCAAAATCTGCAAACCTGAATTGTGGTAAGATCAGTGTCCTTGGGATTTTTTTCTTAATAAAGTACCTTCAATTTTTGTACAGCAATTTTTATTACTAAATTTTATTTATCTTAAGATAGAACTTAAAACAGTATGGAAGAGAAGCTAGAAAGTATTAGGAGTATCAATTCATTAACTTTAGTACTTAGCAGAGCACGCCATCATTCATCTGGATCTATTACATTTTAGTAAATTTTAACAATTTTCCATAGAGCAGACTAGTTCCTTAGGACAGGGAAACTCTTCTAACATTTAAAATATTATCCTCTCCTAATAAGTAGCTAGGTACCTTTAGTATGACTGATATGCCTCTATCCAGATCTTTGATGAAAAAAATTCTCCTGTTTGGGAGAGTTAATCAACTCTAGTAAAATTGATATGGCTGCTATGGTGTAGTTATTTCTAAGTATAAGCAATAACTTAAATTTATGCTATGCCATGCATCTATAAAATTGTTTTACAAGCATGTGGACTTAGGAAAAAATAGGTCTTTTTTATGCCTATTGTAAAAATTTATTCAGCCAACCAACCAACTTTCTTATAAAACTCTCTTCAGGACTGGGCTCAGTTGACCAATGGGATGTCAGGAATCAAACCCAGGTAGACCACATTCAAGGCAAGGGGTTTATTCACTATACTATATCTCTGACCCTATACTACCATTATTTATCTAGTTTTGAAGAAGTTGGATGAAGTTTAATTTTCTATATTCTATATTCTATTCTGTTATATTCTGTTAATATTATTCTACCTACGCATTGGATCAAATGTTTAATGGAAAATATTGACCCTTACTGACTGGCCATTAAAAAACCTGATGCTTTAAGCTGGACTAAATAAATCAGAACTCCATAGAGTTAAACCCTAAGTAATTGAAGCAAGCCAGGCATTTAAACTTAATTTCCTTTTCTGATTTGGGAACTAGTCTAAAATGTAGTTTTCTCTTTACAAAAATGTGAAATTTAAAAATGTTGTGAGTTAGAAAATATCATAATGACATTTCAACATACCAATATTCCAGTATTCTAACATTGGATATTACAATATTTCAACATCCCAGTATCAAATATTTGTATTAGAAACTTACTTTCCAATATTCTAGCATACAAATATTACTATAATTGAATATATCAATGTTCTAATATTACTACATATCAGTATTCCAACATTCAATATATCATTTCAATAATGTTCAATAATCCAATATGAAAACATAGTTATATTCCAATATTTTAACATCCTAAAATTCTAATATGCAGCAGACCAATATTCTAAAATTTCAAATTCCAACATACCAATACTATTCTATTCCAACATCTCAATAAATGTTGAAACATTTCAATAAAATGTAATATTGTGAAGTTAAAATATTGTAACATGGGTATGTTGTCATACTGGAATATAGGAATGTTCAATTATTGAGATGAGGAATAGATGGATGTTAGAATATTGGAATATTGAGATGTAGAAAATAGAATATTTCAATGTTTTATTATTGTAATATTACATATTACAATAGTGGAATATGGTTTAGTAGGATACTGGAATATTGGGATGTTCTTCTAATAGAAGTTCATTGAAGGGTCAGAGCAGTGGTGCAAGCGGTAGGATGTTTGCCTTGCACTTGGCTAACCTAGGACGGACCATTGTTCGATCCACCAGCTTCCCATATGGTCCTCCAACCAGGAGCAATTTCTGAGTGCATAGCCATGAGTAATCATTGAGCGTCACCAGGTATGGCCCAAAAAGCCATATATATATATATATATATATATATATATATATATATTTTTTTTTTTAATTTTAAAAATTAAAAAAAAGTAAATTGCAGGGCCAGAGAGATAGCATGAAAGTAAGGTGTTTGCCTTGCACACAGAAGGACAGTGGTTCAAATCCCGGCATCCCATATGGTCCCCTGAGCCTGCCAGAAGTGATTTCTGAGTGTAGAGCCAGGAGTAACCCCTGAGTGCTGCCGGGTGTTACTCAGAAACAAACAAAAAAAATGTAAATTGGGATATTGGAATGTTGAAATGTTGGGACATAAGATTATTGGATTATTGTGATGTTGAAATATTGAAATACTGTGTTGTTGGAATATCAAAATATTGGAATATTGGAATACTACGATGTTAAAATATCCCTAAATATAAGGATATTGAAAAACTGTATTATTGGGATATAAAATATTGGGCTGTTAGATTGTTGGAATATTAGGCTGTTAAAATATTGAAACATAGGGGTTTGGACTGTCAGAATATTGAGAAGTTTGAACACTGGAATAATGGCTGTTGGATTATTACAATTCTTAAATGTTGGAATATTAATACATGGGGATATTGAAATATTGGAACATTGGTAAATTAGAATATTTGAATATTTGTATGTTGAAATATTAAATTTTTGAGATGTTAGAATAGTGGGATTTTAAACTTTGGAATATTTAATAGTTGGATTATTATAATATTAGAATATTAATCTGTATATTTTAATATTGGAATATTTAATATTGATTTTGTTGGAATAATGGGAAGTTGGAATAGTAGAATATTTTATGTTCAAATAATAAATATTAGCCATTAGAATATGGTATATTGGGATGTTGGAATACTAGAATATTGGGATGTTAGACTATTAGAATATTGAGATGTTGAATTATTGGATTTTTGAATATCAAAGCATTGGGATGTTGAAATCCTGAAATATGGAGATGTTGGAATATTTACATATTGGAATATTTAAATGGATTTTGAAATTTAAAATATTGGTATTCTGGAATACATGAATATTGAGACATTAAAATATTATAATGAAATGTAGCAATATTAAAATATTGTTAAGTTGGACTATTAAAAAATATAATGAAGCTCAATTTCCATTTTTAAGGAATCAACCCAGGTATCTTACAACAGATGTGTGGCTAAAAAAAACTGTGGTGTATTACACAATGAAATACTATGCAACCATTAGAAAAATGAAGTCATGAATTTTACTTATATGTAGATGGATATGAAGAGTATTATGCTGATCAAAATGAGTCAGAGGAAGAGGAATAAACATAGAATAATCTCACTCATTGCTGAAATATAAGGAAAATAAAAGACAGTATGGGGATGATATCCAGATACAATAGAAATGAAAATCAGGAGGACAATTTTATGGTAGGTAGCTTTCCCCAAAGAGCTTAGAGTACAGTTAGTAGAGAAGGTCTAATATTGTAAATTTAAAAATGATGAGAGAATCCATATATTGGGTGAGGCTGTTCCAGACACTGTATTTATAATGCCTCAGGCCGGTGGGTCTGATGAAGCAGGATAATGGCGTAAAAGTAATTCAAAAGTGTCAGTTAAAGTTTGGAATGAGCTTGCTTTTATTCCATGGCCTTTCTCTGCCATATGCATTTCCTCATATGTGCCTCTCTGCTAAGACACCTGCTGTCTCTCTCTCTTCTTTTTGCTGCTTCCTCTCAATTCTCCCAGCCAGTCGTTTTTATACTTTTTTCAAAACATCCCGCCTCATCCCAGGTATATTTGTGTCTGATTATCCAAGTGGGATTAACATCTCCAAAGAAAGCTTAGTAAAAAGGGTGTTAAGCAGGGTTATGTTTCCACCTTTTGTGTTTTAAACAAAACAAAACAAAACAAAAAAAAGTTACAAAACGTTTGTTCTCCTTTTCTCTGCCAGAGGCTGGAACTCCATTTCAGAATACAATTCAGAATACAATTTCAGTATACAATTCTTTTCAAAACAATTAGCCTTTTCCACATCTTACACATATCAGAAATATTTTTACTAGACTTCTCTGAGTATTAGAGCTAAAACTTAAAGTTTAAAAATTCTTAGTATTATTACACCAAGTACTGTTAATAAGTCTAGAACATCTGAGTTCCTTTCCATAAACTCTCTAACCAAAAATCACATGAAGATTTATGCAGATAATAAGTTTGAAAATAAGTTACACATAAGATACACATAAAATACATATAATATACATAAAATACATAAGATACACAATAAAACATCAAAGTAATTGGGAAACATTCAATAGAATAGCTCAGAACTGTTGAAACTAACAACATTATGCATTTCCCCAGAATTGTGCAAACTAATATTAAACCACTAAGTTAGATTCAAAATTTTCTGTTTGCAGTGTGGCTTAAAGAAAAAAGTAAGATCCATACAGATAAAACACATTTTAACAAGCAATATAGTGACCAATGCAAATAGGGTTAAGACATTAACTTGGAGCACAGTAAAGAAGCAGTAGGTCCTGAAAAACAGTTTCTCTTCAGTTGGGCTTGTGTTCTCAATCTCCACCATCTTCTGTGTTTTAGGTTGCCAAGGTCATCAGACACAGAAAGTCTTACCATTCCAGAGCAGGATTTTAGGTTTGGAGACTTGCTTTTCTGCTTGCTAACTGGTCCCCTCTAATGGAGTTTTATCTTCAGCTTCTTCCCAATCAGTGATTTATATAGGTTTCTGAAGGTTGGAAGGTCGAGATCCTCAAAAAATACCACCATTGGTAAAAGAAAAGATATGGGTCTTGGTCTCTAGGGACTGCTCCAACTTTTTTTTTTTATATTTACTTTTTTATTTTTAAGATTTATTTTCAATGCCATTTCTTTTTTTTTTTTAATATTTTTTATTTAAGCACCTTGGTTAAAAACATGATTGTGGTTGGGTTTCAGTCATATCAGACGACACCCCCCATTACCACTGCAACATTCCCATCACCAATGACCCAAATATCCCTCCTCCACTCCCCACCCCTACCTGTACTCTAGACAGGCTTTCCACTTACCTAATACATTCTCATTGTTAGGATAGTTCGCAATGTGGTTATTTCTCTAGCTAATCTTATCACTCTTTGTGGTGAGATTCATGAGGTTGGCTGTAATGTCCAACCTACCTCTCTTTTGTCTCTGAAAATTGTTGAGAAATGTCTTTCATTTTTCTTAAAACCCATAGATGAGTGAGACCATGCTCCGTCTTTCTCTTTCTCTCTGACTTATTTCACTCAGCATAATAGATTCCATGTACATCCATGTATAGGAAAATATCATGACTTCATCTCTCCTGACGGCTGCATGTTATCTCATTGTGTATATGTACCACAGTTTCTTTAGCTATTCATCTGTTGAAGGGCATCTTGGTTGTTTCCAGACTCTTGCTATGGTACATAGTGCTGCAATAAATATATATGAAAGGAAGGGGTTTTTGTATTGTATTTTTGTGTTCCTAGAGCATACTCCTAGGGGTGGTATAGCTGGATCATATGGGAGCTCGATTTCCAGTTTTTGGAGGAATCTCCATATTGCTCTCCAGAAAGATTGAACTAGCTGGCATTCCCACCAGCAGTGGATAAGAGTTCCTGTTTCATCGCGTCCCTGCCAACACTGCTTGTTCTCATTCTTTGCAATGTGTGCTAGTCTCTGTGGTGTGAGGTGGTACCTCATAGTTGTTTTGATTTGCATCTCCCTGATGATTAGTGATGTGGAGTATTTTTTCCTGTGTCTTTTGGCCATTTGAATTTCTTTATCAAAGCGTCTGTCCATTTCTTCTCCCCATTTTTTGATGGAATTAGATGTTTTTTTCTTTTAGAGTTCTGTACAGTGCCCTATATATTTTGGATATTAGCCCCTTATCTGATAGATATTGGGTGAATAATTTCTCCCAATCAGTGGGTGGCTCTTGTATCCTGGGCATTATTTCCTTCGAGGTGCAGAAGCTTCTCAGCTTAATATATTCCCATCTGTTAATCTCTGCTTTCACTTGCTTGCAGAGCACAGTTTCCTCCTTGAAGACGCCTTTAGTCTCAATGTCATGGAGTGTTTTATCTACATATTATTCTATATAGCTTATGGTTTCAGGTCTGATAACAAGGTCTAATCCACTTGGATTTTACCTTCGTACATGATGTTAGCTGGGGCCGAAGTTCACTTTTCTGCAAGTAGCTAGCCAGTTTTTGACAACACCACTTGTTGAAGAGGCTTTCTTTGCTCCATTAAGGACTTCTTGGTTCTTTATCAAAGACTAGATGATTGTATGTCTGGGGAGCATTCTCTGAGTACTCAAGTCTATTCCACTGATCTGAGGGTCTGTCTTTATTCCAATACCAAGCTGTTTTGATAACTATTGCTTTGTAATACAGTTTAAAGTTGGGGAATGTAATGCCTTCCATATTCTTTTTTCCCAATAATTGCTTTGGCTACTCGAAGGTGCTTATAGTTCCAAATGAATTTCAAAAGTGCCTGATCTACTTCTTAGAAGTATGTCATGGGTATCTTTAGAGGGATCACATTAAATATGTACAATGCTTTGGGGAGTATTGCCATTTTAATGATGTTAATCCTGTCAATCCTTGAGCAGAGTATGTGTTTCCATTTTTGTGTGTCCTCTCTTATTTCTTAGAGTAGAGTTTTATAGTTTTCTTTGTATAGGTCCCTGTTACCACCTGCATAAGGAAGCATGCACCAGATGTGGCTTTTGCCTTCCAGGTGCAGTGCCTAATTTTCCTCCCAAGAATTATCTGCCAAAAGGCCTGTTCAGAGAAGTCAATCATTGACCCTTTGCATGGATTATTGGGTATAATTCTGACACGGATGTGACATTACATTTTCTCTTTATTTGTTTTTTGTCTCTTTTGCCACTACAGAAATTCGGCCTTAGCTATCCTGCAGACAAGGAAACATCGGTACCAAAAAGGCCCTCAAAAGTTCCCTGCTGGCTAGTGTATTCGTGACTCTTACTTCTAGTATAACCTGGCACCAGCATCTTGTTTTTTCTGAGTCTAGCTCTATGATGGTAAACAATTATTTCTGTCCCCTCAAAAATCTATTTTCTGGCAACTACATAAACATCATAATATCTCTGTCTCTCTCCTGCTTTCTTGAAAAACCTGCTCTAGCTCTTATTTCACAGCCCTCTAGCAGGGATCTTTCTCACCTACATCAAATAGTTATTTGATATGTAAATTCTAGGGTCTGGCCTCATTGGGAAGATCTTCTGCTCTTTGTTTTCCCTGAAAATACCTTGCATACCAAAGTTTGTGCTTAAAAATATTATCAGCTGAAGAGTAAATTTGTCTCTCGTCCCCATACAATTTATTTTGTGTGGTCTCACTTATTTCATTTTTATATTTCATATTTGTCCACCTTCTGTACCTGCTTATTCCCAGTCAGGATTATCTGACCCACTAAGGTTTTGCTTAGGAATGCAAGCATGTCCTCAGCAGGTCCTTCAGATCTTTAGTCAAGTTGACTCCAAGATATTTGAGTTTGTGTTGCACTAATGTGAATGGGTTGATTTCTTAATGTTCATTCTTCTCTATTATTATTGGTGTATAGAAAGGCCATTGATTTTTGTGTGTTAATTTTGTAGCCTGCCACCTTGCTATGTGAGACTATTGTTTCTAGAAGCTTTTCGGTAGAGTCTTTAGGGTTTTCTAAGTAGAGTATCATGTCATCTGCAAACAGTGAGAACTTGACTTCTTCCTTTCCTATCTGGATTCCCTTGATATCTTTTTCTTGCCTGATCGCTAATGCAAGAACTTCCAGTGCTATATTGAATAGGAGTGGTGAGAGAGGACAGACTTGTCTTGTACCAGAATTTAGAGGGAAGGCTTTTACTTTTTCTCCATGTAGAACAATATTTGCCACTGGCTTGTGGTAGATGGCCTTAACTATATTGAGAAAGGTTCCTTTCATTCCCATCTTGCTGAGAGTTTTGATCAAGAATGGGTGTTGGACCTTATCAAATGCTTTCTCTGCATCTATTTATATGATCATGTGATTTTTATTTTTCTTTTTGTTGATGTTGTGTATGATGTGATAGATTTACAGATGTTAAACCAGTCTTGCATTCCTGGGATGAAACCTACTTGATCATAGTGGATGATCTTCTTAAGGAGGCATTAAATCCTATTTTTGTTGAGGATCTTGCTTCTGCATTCATCAGTGATATTGGTCTGTAATTTTCTTTTTTCATAGCATCTCTGTCTGGTTTAGGTATCAAGGTGATGCTGTCTTCATAAAAGCTATTTGGAAGTGTTCCCGTTTTTGAGATTTCATGAAAGAGTCTTGCCAGGATTGGTAGTAGTTCCTCTTGGAAAGTTTGAAAGAATTTATTAGTGAATTCATCTGGGCCTTGGCTTTTGTTTTTGGGCAGACATTTGATTACTTTTATAATTTCATCAATAGTGATGTGACTGTTTAGATATGCTACATCCTCTTTATTCAACCATGGGAGGTTATATGAGTCCAAAAATTTATCCATTTCTTCCAGGTTTTTATTTTCAGTGGCATAGAGTTTCTCAAAGTAGTTTCTGATTACCCTTTGAATCTCTGCAATATCAGTAGTGATCTCCCCTTTTTCATTTCTAATATGAGTTATCAAGTTTTTCTCTCTCTCGTTCTTTGTTAGGTTTTCCAGTGGTCTATCAATCTTGTTTATTTTTTTGAAGGGCCAACTTCTGCTTTCATTGATCTTTCGGGTTGTTTTTTGGGTTTCCACTTCATTGATTTATGCTTTCAGCTTTGTTATTTCCTTCTGTCTCCCTATTTTTGAGTCCTTTTGTTGAGCACTTTCTAATTCTATGTAGGCCCCTTCTTCCTTCTGATGTGTCCTTCCAAATCTGTAAATTTTCCTTTCAATACTGCTTTTGCTGTGTCCCATAAGTTCTGATAGTTTGTGTGTTTATTATCATTTGTTTCCGGGAAAGTTTTGATTTCCTCTTTGATTTCATCTCAGACCCATTGGTTATTCAGTATGAGGCTGTTAACTTCCAGGCGTCAAAGTTTTTCTTCTGTGTCCCTTTGGAATTCACATAAAATTTCTGAGCCTTGTGGTCAGTGAAGGTAGACTGCAAAATTTCTATCCTCTTGATATTTTGGAGGTATGTTTTATGTGCCAGCAGTTAGTCTATCCTGGAGAATGTCCCATGTACATTGGAAAAAAATGTTTTTTTCCAGGTTTCTAGGATGGAGTGTCCTATATATTTCTACTAGGCCCCTTTCTTCCATTTCTCTTCTTAGGTCTAGTATATTCATGTTGGGTTTCAGTCAGGTTGACCTATCCAGTGTTGACAAAGCCGTGTTTGAGGTACCCACAATTATTGCTTTGTTATTGATATTATTTTTCAGATATGTCAACAATTGTATTAAATATTTTGCCAGCCCCTCATTCAGTGCATATATGTTTAGGAGAGTGTTTTCCTGCTGTACATACCCCTTGATTAATAAAAAATGTCCATCTTTGTCCCTTACAACTTTCCTGAGTATAAAATTTGCATCATCTGATATTAGTATGGCCACTGCAGCTTTTTTTTTGTTTTTGTTTTGTGCTTTTTTCCTTTTTTATTAAATATAATTTTTATTTTAATCATAGTGGCTTACATATTGTTGACAATAATATTTTAGGTAAACATTAACATAAAATCAGGGGAATTCCCATCACCAAATTGTCCTCCTTCCACCTCCATTCCTGTCCTTCCCATATCCTCTTTCCTTACCCCCGGGGCTGCTAGAATAAGTGGTCTCCTCTGTGCCTAGCTTACTACTTAGTGGTCTTACACCTATTTGGTCTTGGTACCTCCCTTATTCCCCCTCCAATTGGAAGGCTGGACTAGATAGTTCAATTTATGTGGTTTTGTTTGAAGAAAAGTAATAACCTGGGGAAAAAAAAGAAAAAAGAATCAGATATTCCGGAAATGGGCAGAGTCCTTCTAGAGGCTTTCATCCTTGGTTAGAGAGACAAAGGGGAAAAAGAAGGGGAAACACCACAACAGTACATAAAGAACTGTCAAATAAAATATCTAGTGAGCATTCCAGAAAACAGCAAACAAACAAAACAAAACAAAAGGGTAAGTTGTTACACCCCACTCAGGAAGGGCACACATCAGAAGTGCTTTCTTAGGTGTAGTGCACTCATGAAAAAGAATTATTTGCCAAAAAGGCCCGCTTAGAGTAGTCAAATCAGTTGACCCTTTGCGTGGATTGTTTGGCTATAATTCTAAACGTGGCTGTAACTATCTCTCTCTCTTTATTTTTGACCATTATTAGAAATCAGGCCTCAGTATTTCTTTCTAACAAAGGAGTACAGTATCAAATCCCTCCAAAAGTCTCCCACTGACCAGTTCTCTGTGATCTCTGCTACCTTGGTGCCAAGATCATATTTTTTCCAAAACTTAGCTCATGATGAAAGCAATTTTAGGTTCTCCCCAAAACTCTAAAACATTTCTCTCTCTTCCCACTTCCCTGAAAATTACCTGGTTTCTCTGCTTACCCAAAACAAAGCTAACCCACAACAGAACTTATTTTCACCTTCAGTATCGGTTCCTTAATATGCAGATTTTAGCCATGGCCTTTCATTCTGTTTCCCTGACCATATCCCAATTTCTTTGATCTCCAAAATTACACCCCGCATTCCAGAGCTCACCCCTTAAAAGTTACCCAGCTCAAAAAATAAATTTGTCTTCGTCTTTCTACATGCAAGTCCCCATGCATTGTGTGTAGTAATTCATTTCTACAATGTTGTTCTGTTTTTCCGTCCATTTCGTGTTTCCACTCTCTGCCCATGAACGTTTCCCGGACTCCACGAAGAAGCTGCTTAGAGGTGCTGGCGTCTGCAGCAGTAAGTACCATATAAAAGCCTTGGTATTGAGATAAAAAAATGTGGCAGAGCTCATAAGAAAAGAAAAGAAGAAAATAAATAAAGAAATATAAATGGAAACATCCACTTCAATAGCCAAACCACAACAATGAAATCAACAAAGAATAGATAAGTAAATAATAATAAAAAATTGTTTTCTGCTTTTTTTCCCTCCTGCAGATGCACAGTAAATATTGGGGTCATTCAAAAAGGCATTTCCTTTGCCTAAGAGAAACAGGGTTTCTCCACCCTTGAAGTATATTGTCATGGGATTAACTATAGACTCCTTTCAGGTTCATTTACTCTCCCCTTGGTGCTTTTGTGGTGTATGGGAGACTTCTGCTCCGTCCTGGGTGATAACATCAGACCTCTGTATCTAGAGGTCTCAGTCTCTGCACAAGTCGAGGAGTTGAACTTATGATTATGTCTTTCTTTGTGGATCTAGAATTTCTGTTCTCTCAGTGTCATTTTAATCAGTCTTCTGTGGTTTGCGGTCCTGGTCTTTGCACTGATCCTAGGAATGGGACTGGAATAGTGTCTTCTGTTATGTTTCCAGAGGTCCCCTTCCATTGCAATAGTCTCAGACAGAGGAACTAGAGATCATAGTTGTTATGCAGGTCATAGCTCACTCTCTGAACCTCTTGGGACTGAGCCAAAAAGGTCCCAGAAAATTCGCTCTCACAAAGGCTCCAGAAGAGCACTTTGCTCTGCTTCACTACATGGCCATGCACTCTTTCTAATGAAAGAACGCCACTGCAGCAAGAAGAAAAAAATCACACTAGGAACTGGATCACTGAAGCACAGCATTTCTTTCCGGACTGTTTTCTCTGCTGCATGCTCAGGCCTAAGATTTGATCCTGTTTGAGGCCTCATCCATGAAGGGCTCCCCTTCCTTGGAGGCCAGTTGACCCACCCAGAAAGAGTGGAGCCAGAGGTTCAGGTGACAGGACAGTATTCAAACACATACAGGCAGCACTCACAGTTTCTCACAGTCGGAAACCGCTGGGCAGGCATAGATTTTCCCAGCCTGATGTCCCACACAGGGGACCTGCCTTCTGCGAAGTACTGCTTATAGCTGGTTTTCACATTTGGAAGCAGTTCCTTGGAGTTCCGGCCAGTGAATGAGCCTCTAGGAGAGCAAATTTTCTGGGCCCTTTTTGATCCACTCAAGAGGTTCAGAAGACAGGACAGTAGACAAACAAACACAGGCAGCACTCACAGATTCTCACAGTTGGGCCTCACTGGGCAGACGTAGATTTTCCCAGCCTGATATCACAAACAGGGGACCTGCCTTCTGCGAAGTACTGCTTATCTGCTTCAACTTTTCACTCTGTCCCCTTCACTGTTTACTTTCATACCTCCTGAAGGGGTTTCCACCATGTTCAAAACAGGCACTCTCACCCAGCTCAAGAAGGCAATGACTAGCCACCAAAATGTCAAGGCACTGACCATCTTTGGGATATTCTCTGGTTCTAGGGTTATATGTCCACGTTCAAGTGCCAGTTTTAGATTAAAAATATAAATATAAAGTCCAAGTTTTGTATGAAGCCACCCCAGGCACCATGTTTCTAACCCCTTAGGCCAGTGATCCTCAAACTATGGCCCATGGGCCACATATTGTATTTGTATCTGTTTTGTTTCTTCATTGGAAAATAAGATATATGCAGTGTGCATAAGAATTCATTCACAAGTTTTGTTTTTACTGTTGCTAGACCCTTCAATGGTCTGAGGGGCAGTGAACTGGCCCCCTGTTTAAAAAGTTTGAGGAACCCTGCTAGGCCAACAGGTCTGATGAGGAGAAATAATTCACAAGCAGTCAAAGTTTCATTGGAGTTAACTTGCTTTTATTTTATGACCTGTCTCTGCCATGTGCAGCCTCTGCACCATGTCTGCCTAATTTATCTCTTCTGATGAGCTCTCTCACTGCTTTTCTGCTAAGCTTTCTGCTGCCCACCCCTCTCTCTGTTTTTTTTTTTTTTTCTCTAGCCAGCACTTTTTCTTTATTATTTAAAACAGCCCCTATTCCAGATGGGGGCCTCTCCGATTATCCTGGTGGTATTAACATCTCAAAAGAAGAGGTTATGAAAACAGGAAGCTGGGGGGAGGGATAGCTTATATTAATGTAACCCTGCCCCCCAAACCCTTTTTACATAAGCTTTCTTTGGATTTGTTAATCCCACCTGAATGATCAGACATACCCATATCTGGGATGGGGCAGGCTGTTTTGAATAAAGTATAAAATGACTGGCTGGGGGGAGGCAAGAGGAAGCAGTATAAAGGAAAGAGAGAGGCAGCAGAAATCTTAGCAAAGAAGCACATGTGAGGAAAAGCACATGGCAAAGAAAGACCATTGAATAAAAGCCAGCTGACTCCCATGAAACTTGAGGTGACTGCTTGTGAATTTTTCTCTGCCATTACCCTAGTTCATCAGACCCACCATCCTGAGTCATTAGAAACATGGTGCCAAGGGTGGCCTCAGCAGCGCTCAGGGGTTACTCCTGGCTCTATGCTCAGAAATCACTCCTGGCAGGCTCGGGGGACCATATGGGATGCCAGGATTCAAACCACCATTCTTCAGCATGCAAGGCAAATGTCTTACCTCCATGCTATTTCTCTGGCCCCCCTCTTAATATTTTTAATCTACAACTGGTGCTCGAACAGGGACCTGACTATGAGCATTTAAAGAGGCTGTTACTTTGCCTGGAAACAAACCTACCATATAAGCCAAATCACTTCTATGTTATTATGGCTCTAAAACACATGATAATAAGTGATAATAAGTGATTTGCTGAGCAGACTTATAGTTAGTATGAACTATTATGGTTAGTGAATCACCAGTTATACCTACTTTTCATGATGCTAACACATCAGTGTAAATTTTGTGATATGTATAAGATGTGGAAAAGGCTGATAGTTCTGAGAAGAAAAGGCTGATAGTTCTGAGAAGAATAAATTGTATACAATTTAGACTTTGATGTTTTAAGTTCTGATATGGAGTTCCCGCCTCTGCCAGAGAACTGGAGAAAAAAATTTTTGTAATTTTTTGTTTTGTTTTGTTTAATACAGAAAGGTAGAAATGTAAGGTATCCTGTCCCCAACTTCTGTTTCCCTAACCTCTTCTTTTGAGATGTTAATCTCACCTGGATTCTCAGGCCTGCTCACACCTGGAATTAGTGAGCTGTTTTAAATAATAAAGAAAAAAATGCTCCTTAGAGTAAAAAGCAGAGAAAGAGGAGGGCAGCATAAAGCTTAATAGAGAAGCAATGAGAGAAAGAGAGAGAGAGAGAGCTAATCAGGAGAAGAGATGAGATAGACAGACATGGCACAAAGGCTGCACATGGCAGAGACAGGGTAATAGAATAAAAGCAAGCTGACTCTGATAAAACTTTGACTGCTTGTGAATTATTTCTCTGCCACTACTACCCTTCTTCATCAAACCCATTGGCTAAGGGGTTAGAAACATGGTGCCTAGGGCTGCCTCACCCAACATGTAGACTTTATATTTTATATTTTTAATCTACATATTATAAAAAGGACATATATGGCACTCCTTTATTTACAGTAGTGGAAACCACAATGTCACAAAAGAAAAGAGAGGAGAAAGAGAGGAAAAAGAGAGAGAATAAAGATGCCTGTCCAAGAGGTAGGTGGGAGAGGATGGGTTGGAGGGAAGTGGGCATCAAGAAGGTAAGAAAGAAAATGTTGACATTGGTCAGGGGAAATGTGCACTGGTGAAAATTGGTATACATTGTATAACTAACTCAATCATGAACAACTTTATCTGTGAAAAAATAGCTGTATTATGAACAATCTTGTAACCATGGTAGTTAAATAAAAGTATATATTAAAAAAGAAATAAAATACCAATACCTAATAGTTTCATTTTATTATAAGCAAAGAAATATTCAATGATTATTCAGTCTAAGCCCAGTACTGTTTTCATTTATTTTTATTTTTAATTTGTTTAATAAAGATGAATTTTTGTAATAAAAATTAATGTAAATGACTTTAGAAAATGTCCTTTGATCCTTATATAGGAAACCTTCAAAGTAGCAATAAATTGTTTCTCTTTTTTCTTGTTTTGCTTCCATTGTTTTTATGTATACCAGTTAACTTTCACCCTGTCAACAAAAGTAGTGTTAGTACTTTTATCCATTCCCCTAAATTTGCTTTTACAAGAATCTAGACTAAGAACTTGACTTGGTAAATCTATCTATAGGAAAAGACTCATTAATAAATTCAGATATAATAAGTTAAGTTAATAAATTCAACTAAACAACCTATAAATTTTCCTATAAAATTCTTTGGGGCCAGAGAAACATCATAGTATTTAAGACATTTAACATGCAAACAACCAACCCCAGTTTGATCCCAAGCACTGCATATTGTCTCCTGATTGTACCAGGGATCAGTCCTAATGACAGAGCAAGAGTCAAAACCTTAACATTGCCGGGTGTGGCTCCACCCCTTCCAAAAAAATCTTTAAAATTTTCCTATTTACGTATTTCTCTAAATCAGTGTCGAAAATTTCTCGATTCTTGATTTATTATGAACTAATAACAGATTCCCGGCTGCTTTTGAAAAAATAAGGGGGCACAGAGATAGTACAATGATTAAGGCACTTGCCTCTGCATGTGATCAACTGCGGTTTAATTTATAGGACTGCTTTTGTTCATAGGAGCATGACAAGGAGTGAACCCTGAACATGGACATAGGAGTAAATCCTAAGAACAGTTTGATAAATCACTTGCCCCAAATAGCGATGGATAAATAATAGGGAGATATATATGGATATGTCTCATTGTAAAATATCTTTTATTTGTTTTGTTTTTCGGGCCATACCCACTTGATGCTCAGGGGTTACTCCTGGCTAAGCACTCAGAAATTGCCCCTGGCTTTGGGGGACCATATGGGATGCTGGGGGATCGAAACACGGTCCTTCCTTGGCTAGCGCTTGCAAGGCAGACACCTTACCTATAGTGTCACCTCACCGGCCCCATAAAATCTCTACAGTCTAAAGTGAAAGTTACTTTTTTATCTAATTAAGGGGCAGAAAAATCATTTGTTTGAAGTTATCAGCCCACCAAGAAGGGTGTGTAGGAGAAAGATTCTGAGATCTGCATGGCTTGTTGAAAGCTTGTTACCTCATGCTATTGTTTACTAACAGAAAGCATTATGAAAAGCTTTCCAGAACAAGAAAAAGGGTAGGTATGTAATATCTCTTTCTGTAAGTGAGATCTTTATCCTAAAATGGCACAACTGTGCTTTTAGTAATAAGAGTAAAAAATGCTTTGATAATCTAAATATTTCACCGTAGTATTCTATATTTTGTCACTAGGTTTATGTCAATTATTCTGGAATATTACCATGGTGGTCATCAGTCCTTTTGTCCTTCCTCATATAATATTATAATATCTTCCCAAGATATTTAGCTATATTGAATTTGAATATAGTGACAGTGTAGAACAAAATACATTGCATACCCATGATTGATTATAGTTATCTGGGACATCTTTCTCTATTTCAATTAGTCTACCAAACAATTTGTGAAGTCCTATAAGCATTAGAACTCTTGGACTTGAACCATAATATATTCAATTTCTACTCTGAGACCTATTGCCTAAAGGTGAGACTTTTCATAGTTATACTTTTGGAGTTATGATGAATGTTTCAATCTAAAACTTCTTTATTTATTCAAACAATTCACCCAAAGTATCTTCTTGCTGCTGTTAAATATACTTCACCTTCCCAGTATCACCTGGGAACTTGTCAGAAATACTCTCTACCTAATCCAGACTTTCTAAATTACACTTTACCTTTTATGAAGAGCTGTAAATGATTGGGGTGCATGCTAAAATTTTGGATTAGATTGCTGGAATGAGGAGATCTTTTAAGTCTGATGTCAAGGCTCACTATTCATTTTCCCTTCTCATCTATAATAGTGTCATAATGAGTGTCATACTTAGATAATAGGAACTGCTTGGCATTGAAGTAGTTTGAGCTTCACAGCTGTAATGGTCAAGAAACACATTTTTTCAACTTCTGCCTATGACTAAAATGATCTTTTTATCCATAACTTCACATTGTGCATGTGTGTTAGTGATAATGAATACTAAGACTAAGTATTTTAGTCATCCCTAAATCTCCACATGTGTATTATGTATGTTTGTTTGTGAATAAAGATTCTCTAAGGTGACATCCAAAGGTAACTTTATATGGAAATGTTAACTTTTTGAGATACACCAGTATTTACTTTATAAATCAACATTTTGAAGCAAAGTTATATATTGACCATTCCAAAAACCAAATTTGTCTTGTATCAGTAAAATTGTTCTCAAATTATTGAAATAAAAGTTTGTGAATATGAAAGTAATTCAAGAAATAAAGTTGCCTTTTGGTTGTTTGGGCTTATTTGTACAGTGATCCGTTTGATTTAAGAGCCATATTTTCTTTTTTTTTTTTTTGGTTTTTGGGCCACACCCTGTGACACTCAGAGGTTACTCCTGGCTATGTGTTCAGAAATCACGCCTGGCTTGGGGGACCATATAAAAGGCAGGGGGATATAACAGTGGCCAGTCCTAGGTCAGTGCATGCAAGGCAAATGCCCTACCTCTTGTGCCACCACTCTGGCTCCATCATATTTTATTTCTTTCATTACCAATCTATCAAATTTGGATTCATAAAATAAAAATATTTATTTGAAATAACTAACATTTCATATCTCAGATTTTGAATTAATACTCAATGAATATTGAGGGAGAGTGGACAATATTAAGGGAGAGTACTGTCAATTGGTATGATGTTATAATTAGTTACAAGTGGAAACATTATTAATAACAATGGCAAATTATAGTTCATTAATAAATTAAAACAAAATTGAATTAAAAAATAAACCAAAGACATGCAGATATATGCGTTTTTTAAATAATTTAATTGTAGTGATAACTCTAAAAACCTCTGTCTTTCTCCAGTCTGTGACCTGCACAGATTATAATGATCATCCAGAAAATTTTACTTTATTTTAATGCAAACAATGAGAAACCAGATGCAATTTCACCGGTTTAACCCTGAATCTGCATAAGACCCATTAATGTTGACATTCCGCAATGAGACTTGACACTCAATTTGCTGGCCAATTCCTTAAAAACTGTATGCAACTGCTACTTCTTTAAAACCTTCTCATTTTAAGACCTGTGGCTACCAGGTTGGATTTTGGAAAGAAGAATGCTATATCAATCTTGGCTGTGTTATCTTTTCTATTTCAGGTACTATATTTGTGTGAAGAAGTGTCCATTTAACTTTAGTCCAATAACTTTGGCTCTTATTTGTAATTGTAAGTGGCAACAAAAAATCAAGAGTTTATAATGGAGCAAGGACAATTATTTACATGCATAATAATCAATCAGGACCATTATCAAATATCCTACATAAAATTAATTTTAAAAGGATTAAAAACATAGATATAAGATAAACAAAATAAAGCAAAAAAATTTTGTAATATGACTGGATGAGGAAATGAAGTAGGAAAATTAGGAAAGAGGGGAGAATGTACTTTGAAGAATCAAATTGAAGAGTCAGTGACAATATAGATCAAAGCCACATTAATTTTCAATGGTGGACATTCAGAACATATACAATGTTATGGCTTATTATAAATCACATTAAAACAAAAAGAAAATACTTACATATCTAAAGAGATACACTTAACCATCTGGCCAATTGAAAATGTGGGGGTTTTACTTTTAAACGTATTAGAAAAATAAGTATTCATTGGGGGAAAAATAAAAGAGGAAAAAAACGGAAAAAAGACAGGTTCAATGTTTTTTATTGGAAAATAAAGAAATTGATAATTGTTCAGAGTTTTTAATTTGAGGTTGGAAGACACAATATTTTTTGATCAAAGTATTTTGGTATATTGATTTTTAATAAGAAATATATTTAAAACCTCATCTATATATTTATGATTACAATTATATTTGTGCATTTAGTTTTTGGTAAGATATGTTGTGGTTGGGAACAGGTTTCAGCAAAGTCTCACACTGAGGAACTTAACTGAAACATGAAAATATGTTTAATTGCAACACTTTAAGATAAACAGTTCATTCAAGTGTATTTAAAAAAGAAGCTTATGGCTGTTTCGATATGGATCTGGCTATAAGTAGGAATATAATGGGGTAGAAGCAATAGCACAGCTGGCAGGGAATTTGCCTTGCATGCAGTTCGATCCCTGGTATCCATATGGTCCCCAAGCCTGCCAAGAGTGACTTTTGTGCACAGAGCCAGGAGTAGCCCCTGAATGCTGCCTGGTGTGCCCCACAAATAAAAAAATATAAAAAAGAAATATCAATGCATGTGATTAGACAGAAACCTTTTATTATTTTTTTCATTGCTTCTTAAACATTTTTTTCCATAGATAAATGAAGGAACTCCAAGAGCCCAATTTTTATGATTTAAAATGACAGTAAGTGGACAAGCAAGAAGAACATTACAGTCTGAACTTTCAGGAAATGGTAAAGTTGGTGAAAGGAAGAATGATATTTGAGTTAATATGCAGTGACTATCAATTTAAGCTTGAGTATTTATAATAATTTTCAATTTATTATGGCATATTTCAAAAAGGAGTTTTAAATAGGAAGGTGGGTAAGAAAAGGCCAGAACAATTTTGAGTATAGAAATGAAAAGAATGGCTGGAGCAATAGAACAGCAGATAAGAAATTTCCCTTAAATGAAGCCAACCTAGCTTCTATCCCTGGCATTTCGTATGGTCCCCCAGGCCTGCCAGGAGTGATTTCTGAGTGCGGAGTCAAGAGTAACCCTTGAGCACTACCAGGTATGGCCCATAACCCACACCGACTCCCTTCAAAATAAATGCACAAAAATAAAAAATTGAATTCCAATGGTATAGATATTGTCTCCATAATAGAGATAGTGAAGCAAATCATATACATATATACATATATATGCATCTAAAGTAATATAAAATAAATTACAATGAACACAAAGAATCAGAACAGAAGGAAAAGGCTGATAAGTTAAACCATGTTAAATTAAGAACACAAACTCTTAATCAAAAATTATATATCACAAAGAGTGAAAAAATAGGTTATACATAGGAAGAAGATATGTTTAACATATACAATTAAATAGAGTTCATATATGGAATATCAATAACATATCTTTAACATAAAGGAAAATAAAAAGACACGAGTAAGCATTCACAGGCAAATAAACAAGAATGAGCAGAAACATGGAATATGGCTCTGTGATGATTAGAAAAATACAAACTAAATGACTAAGCCAATATTTTACACACAAAAAATTAACAAGAATATTCAGTTGGATTATATAAAATGTTCAAAGGGATATGGAGCAATAGGTAGTGCAAAATCGATATCGCTTATTTTAGGGGTAAAAGGTGGAATTGGGTAGGAATTGTGAACTTGTTGATTACATTGTGCATTACTAATTCTCTCTCTTCTTAATTTGGATTCTAGGTAAATTTACAAGTGAGCTATGGATTGGGATTAAACATGAAGATATTGACAGAAATGTTATAAATGTTAGTGAAATAGAGAGGAAGTATGCTGAAGTCCAACAAAATGAAATATTCATGAGATGAAATAGTAAATATATGAAGTAAGGATCCTTTTTTATCAACAGTAATTAACCTCACATACACAACATCATGTAAAATATATGTAGATATTCTACTTTCATAAGTGTTCAGCATCAATTGAAACTAATTTTAGAGTTATTTAAATAAATAGAAAACAACAATAGCATAATTAAAATAAAATATGTAGCTAGGGATATATTTTTCAGGGAAACTGTTGGGTAAAGATAGTTAAATAGTAAATATTTTAGTTAAAATTGATACTCAAGTGTTTTCTTTATTAAGTAATCATTCAAATATGTCCATTATATATCTAAAATTGTGATGCATTGAAAAATAAAAATATTCTTCAAAATTAATCTGGAGAATAGAAAAATGGCAAAATTAGCAGACCAAGAAAGCATTATTGATTAAAAATAATCTAACAAATCCAGTTTACTGTACCAACCAGACACCGTTCTGCTTACGCAATTGTAGGTGTTTCTCTAAAAAGTACTTATGTGGTTGTCATTCAGTTCATGGATTCCAGGTTTAAAACAATGTTTTATGATAAACCCTGGCAAAGTACCAGATTCTCCATCTCTCAGTTTCTAAAAAGTTCATCCGGATTATTTTTCTGGTGAAAATATATGTATTTTATCTTCAGTATACCTCAGCAAGAAATCTTCCTAAAACAGTATTTCACAGATAAGGAGACCATAATTAATTTTACTCACTAACAATTGTACCTATTAAGATACAGGTTTGAATTTAGATTCAATACTGCTTTTTCTTATTGTATATAGCAGTTCATTTAGCTTATGTGGACATAATTTTTCATTTGCAAATGGGGCCAGCGATTCCAAACTTTCAGGTTGATTTTGAGAACACATAACAAAACAACACATTATCTGACTAAACAAATTAAAGTTACTATCCATAAGATTCAAATATCTGTCTGCAGACAGTTTCTTTAGAATGACCAAATTGCAGTCAGGTCAAGACTGAACCTTGGAAAGAGGGATGAATAACTTCATTACAGAATTCATATAAATGTGTATGAGTGGGTCCAGAAGACAAAGAATATATGATGCCCTGTTGAAACAATGTAAAAAATCTCAGCACTAAAAATGGAAATTCTTCAGTGTTGAACTTTTTGCTCCAAGAAATGTTATTCTCCAAAGTCTTTGAATTGTCAAAGCTGTTTTCTTGTGTTGGGGCAAGTTGTCGGTATGTGGTATATTGTTATCTACTTTGCAATACTTTGTAAAAGTTCTCACCTTCAGCTTTACTGACTAAGAGATTTTTTTTTTCTCAAAACTCTCAATATTTAAGATTTTCTGTCTTTCAAAGAGAGGAGGCCTGAAGGTCCAGCTCAAGACATGAAGCTCACCACAAAGAAAAATAACTACACTGAGAACTATCATAACAATATGAATGAATGAGGAAAGTAGAAAGCCTGTCTAGAGCGCAGGCAGGGATGGAGTGGGGAGGAGGGAGACTTGGGACATTTTTGATAGGGATGTTGCACTGGTGAAGGGGTTGTTCTTTACATGACTGAAATCATACAACTTCAATCATATTTGTAATCACAGTGTTTAAATAAAGATATCAAAAAAAAAGGTTTTCTGTCTTTAACACATTTAGCAATATATGAAGTGCCAAACTTAAAAATGTGTCTGTCAATGTGGCAGGCTGAAATAGGGAGTAGAGTAAAGGAGAAGAGGGGAACTTGGGAACATAGATGGAAGAAGGCTGACATTAGTGATTTAGTGGATTAATCAGTGTTGGTACATTATATTTTAAAACTCAATCATGAGTAATTTGAGAATGAAGGTACTCTAATAAAATTAATAATTATTTTTTAAAAATAACTGCTGCCAATTACTTATCACTAGAGAATTGCATCAATTTGTGTCTGCTTTGTTGTCTTGTTTTCTGTTCTACATGACATCTGCTCTTGATAATGATCTTGGTGTTTTGCTTTTGAATGGAGATTATCAGTCTAGGTTAATATTTATTTCATTTGGCAGAATAAAACTATAAGGGAGCATGCTTGGTACAGAGGTGCCTGAACTTATTCTGAACACTCTTTTAAAAACTAAGTTTTGAGATTTTTAAAATATACTATATTAATAAGTGTTTGAGAAAATTAAGTACAATTCAGAATCACACCAGGATTATGTTTTTTATTTTTAATAATATATTTAAATACCATTATTACAAACATATTTGAAATTTGTGAAGGGGGTTCTTTTTATGATAGGTTATGTTTTAATAAAGGGAAATATATTTGATTAAACTCTGGATGTTACTCTTTAACACTTAATGTCTACACAATGTTTACTATGTGTTCTGCTTTAAGGCAACCTATTCAAACAGACTTGTTAGATTTAATTAATGCACTTAAAAAACAATGAAACTGATATGCATATACAACAAAGGAAGCATCATTCTTTTCTAAACCATAATGTGACCATAAAGCTGTGATTATTGAAGAAATATATAAATCTTGGGAATTCTGGCTTAGGGAATCTTTATAATATTTTAAAATTTAGAATGCTTTCTAATTGTATAAAAATTGCAAAGATTGGGGCCGGAGAGATAGCACAGTGATAGGGTGTTTGCCTTGCAAGTGGCCAACCCAGGACCAACGTTGGTTCAAAACCCGGCATCCCATATGATCTCCAGCATCATCCATATGATGCTTGCCAGGAGCAATTTCTGAGCACAGAACCAGGAGTAACCCCTGAGCGCTGCCTGGTGTGACCCCAAACAAAAACAAAAATAAAAATTGCAAAGATAAGATCAAATTAATATTAAGACTTTATAAATGTTTCATAAATTTTATGTTGTGTTTGATTATAATACACTTGTCAGAGTGAGTGACTTGATGCAGATGTGTTGTTATGAACTAAAGTAAATGCCTGATTTGGATTTTCTTACTTTTTAGCAAAGATGTTTCATACCATGTCACTTTCACAGTGGTACAAAATGGCTGAATCCCATTCTTTGTCCAAGGTAATCTCCACTGCCAATTTTCACATTTTCTACTTAGAAGTCAAAAAATGACAAATATACAAAACTTAGGGGAGACTTAATGAATTTTATCCTAACTTTAAATTTTTTTAATAAAAAAAATATTTTTTTAAAAAAATTAAAAAAAAAGACTCCAGTAAGAAAACTGATGTCAGGAGAGAACTGATGAAATGAGAATGGAAATTGTGGAATATGAGTTGTGAACTAGAAGAGATTTAAGAAAATGGCATTAGAATTTTGGAACTTTAGTGATAGTGGTAGATGTGCAGTAATTTTGCACCTCAAAATTATAAACATTTTAACACTATTGTGAACATGTTACTTAAGACAATTATTAAGAAAAAATGTTTTTACTTCTAAACTATTTTGAATGACATTACTATTTATTATATTTAGTTGTTATTTTCATTTGTATTCACATTCTCAAGAAGCATGGATTCTGGAGAATGAAGAGTTAATTGGTTTTTGATTTGCACAATTACAAAACTGCCACCAAAATTAAAAAGATAAAACTTTTGGCAATATTGTGATAAATATATTTTTCCAAGTAAGACATAAATAAAAACTGTCATAATATGCTGCATTATGTTGTCATTGATGTGGGCATTGGAAATCCAGAGCTGTGGTCAGCAAATTGTTGAGACCATGCAGCCTACATGGTTTGCTATGACTATTCCATCATACCACTTCATAGAAAAAACAATAAAAACCATATTAAGCAGGGAATGTGTTCTAGTTATGCATGTAAAACAAGCTAGAAAAAACTAGACACATCCATGAGCAATATTATTATGTAAATTTGGGATTAAATCAAGTACAATATTTATTGATTTGCTTGTTTTCCAAGTTTCTTCTTTAAAACTTTCTATTGGTTCACATTTTCTTTCTAATCCTAAAACTGTATATAAAAAAAAGAAAATCTCTCTTTTTATTTACTTTGCTGTTAGTATCATTATATACCCTACTTGAACATACTTTTGGGAAGAACTTCAACCTGGATTTTTTAGGCTTTACCCCTGCCTCTGCACTCAGGAGTCACTTAGGCAGTTTTTGAGGGACCATGTGTGGTTCTGGGAATGAAGCAGAGGTGGACCACATACAAGGAAAAGCATCCTGCCTATTGTACTATTCTACTGGTCAA
This sequence comes from Suncus etruscus, assembly GCF_024139225.1. Taxonomy (NCBI): domain Eukaryota; kingdom Metazoa; phylum Chordata; class Mammalia; order Eulipotyphla; family Soricidae; genus Suncus; species Suncus etruscus. The sequence continues at coordinate 108,563,370 of NC_064852.1, read as the reverse complement.
TATCCCTTAATGATCTCAGATCTACTAGAGATCACTAAGCAATGTGATTTATGAATAAAGTGTGTATAGATAAAAGCATTTTGAGACCTCTTTCAGAAATATAAGAAGCTTCAATTAAAGAGATATGAGGTGAATATCATTTGAAAGCAATAAAATAGCAAGATACATAATATCAATAAATCAGTCTCAAAGTCTTCCTGTTCTTACATGTTCTGTTTTTACATAAAGATGACTTTACATTTTTGCTAATGTTCCTCTATTAAAAAGAAAAATGTGACTAACATAGATTTTAAACTTTCTTTTTTATTTTGTGGATAAAAATATAAATTGGAAGCCTGAGAAAATACACAGAAGTAAGATGTTTGTCTTGCATGCTTTGTACCTAGGTTTGATTCCTAATCCCCCATAAGGCCCCCAAGATCTAAAATCACTTTAAATAATAATCAAAATACCTAGAGACAGACATCTGTCAAGAGTGGGTATCAAAAGGTAAAGAATAAATATTTTTCAGGTAATGGATTAGTGGAGGATTGCAAAGATTTCTGAACCATATAATTTACTTCCACCAACAAAAAGCAAATTTATAAAAAAAGAAAAAAGAGGGAGGGAAGAGGAAGAAAGTGAATAATAAGAAAAAACAACAGGAGAGAGCCTTCAGAAAATTATGATTCAAATATTTCTTTAGCATAAATGGATGGAGAAACTTGAGTAAGTTTCATTGCTCAGCATTTAGGTAATGGATTAGTGGAGGATTGCAAAGATTTCTGAACCATATAATTTACTTCCACCAACAAAAAAGCAAATTAAAAAAAAAAAGAAAAAAGAGGGAGGGAAGAGGAAGAAAGCGAATAATAAGAAAAAACAACAGCAGAGAGCCTTCAGAAAATTATGATTCAAATATTTCTTTAGCATAAATGGATGGAGAAACTTGAGTAAGTTTCATTGCTCAGCATTTTCCACATAGGTTTGATGTCAGATTCTTCTCCTTCTCTAATGTGGAGTATGGTGGGAGGCCAAGAGGGAGGCTGGTGATTGTATTTAATTATGTTCAAAGAAGTTATAGAATACTCAGCAGATGTCAGACTTACAGCTGGGATTCCATAACAAATGCTCTGCTATCTTGCCTTCCACATCATGGCACCAAAGCAGGATCCAGAAAATGCCCAACAGACACATTGGCTGGGACCAAGTGAGAAAAGATAACAAATCTTAAGGAAACATGTTGCCTATTATTCTTCATAATGAGAGATGCCAGGGTGTACACTGAGCAGGCTTCCAGCTGATACTGGGACACAAAGGATCTTAATGCATCCCACACAAGGATGTCATTTGCAATGTGAAGCCTTGGAAGGTAAGTTTTTTTTTTTTTTTTTTTTTATACTGTATACCCCAGAGAGAACAAATAACAACCATACAATTTGCTTTCCAAAACCCCACAGGCATTAAAAAGAAGGCCCATTGCCTGCAATTAAGATACTCTAGATTGTAAAACCAACTTTTTTTTTAGCTTGGCAGCAAGATTTCTATCAAGAACAACACAGTTGAGACATGTTTCAGATTTACTATAGAAGCAGACTTATGAAGGAGAAGATGAGGAGGAAAACCCTAGTAATTTAAAATTCACAATCCCTTGAGGATGTCTCCACTTATGCTTTCCAGATAGAATAAGCTAGTTTTATGTATTGTAAGAACCAAATATAACCCTCTTTATAGTCCTATAAACTAGACCCACATAAGAGCTTGCCTCCACATGAACCACCTTCAAAGTAATATTTCTGGTGTCTGTCCATCTCTTTCGAAACCTTTTGCCTTTAACTCAGGATAATGCTGTTAGCATAAATATAGTCAAAATTTCTAGTAATTAATGCTGAACAATTAATTCTCTCTGGAAGACTAGAGTGTGAGCATGAATGATCTGCATGTCTCATATTCAGAGATAACACTGTATTTATTCTGTGCCTCGCACGAAATCCCAAGCAGAATTGAATCCTAAGTATTGAGGAATGACATACTAATTTTGATATATAGTTATGGCTTTTCTGCTTTGCTTATTTTTCCTTTCCATTTCCTGATTTCTGAGATTCCATCACAAATACGGTTCTTACAGCAAAATTTTACTTCTGAGGTAAATAAATTCAAGGAATATTCATAAGATTAAACAATTTTCTTTAATGTCTCTTTGAGGACTCCATATTGCCCATGAAGTAAAAAAATCTCAGGGTAACTGTGACTTTACTTATTAATTTTCAGGATCAGCATAGCTTTTTATTCTTTACTAAACATTAGCCACAATATTCTTTATAATTTCATTATTTTAATCCATAACACATGCCATCTTTTATTCAGAATTTTTCATGTGTATTTTTTCTATGCCTTTTTAAATTGTCTTTTTACTTAATATAGATTGATGCTTCCAACAGTATTTCAAGAATCTCCTTAAGTTACCATAATCTCTGGTCATACCTTACTTAAAATAAATTATAGGCTTTATAACTTAACTGTACACCATAGCAGAGTAAGCCCTGACTTAATTTTGCATTATTTTAATTTTACATTGTTTATTTCTATGATTATACCTGATAAATCAATATTTAATGAAAAAGTATCAGATGAATGAATAAATGAATAAAGATGACTATGCATCATAATCAAGAACAATCGACTTTGTAGTCAAGAATAGAATATGTTAAAGAAACAATATAATTTTCCATACAAGTTTACCTGTAAAGGCAGTTTTACTCACAGACAAGTAGAGCATAAAATATTATATTTTAGAGATAGGGCATAAATTGTAAAATTAAACACATGCACTCTGGCAGGTTTAGTGTCTTTATTTTAGTAATTCTAAAATTTGTAGGGAAGGAAGAAAGAATTAATTTGTATATCTAATAAAATATAAGATCTTCACTTCAGAAAAAACCCACACACTTTATATATAATATAGGGAATTCTTAATCTGGCAAGAACAATAACTTCAAGTCAATAAAGAATAATTGTTTTGTGCAGATAGACTTAGAAAATATAGCTTTCAAATAAACCAAGAAGTGGAGGGACAATGAAACAATACTTGAAATCTCCAGATAAAAGCTGCTGACCCCACACCTGCTGCCCCTATCACCCAGAATCACCATTCACCTGATGGCCTCACCTCATCAACCCCCTATGATTCCCATTGGGGACACCAATCTGACCAAATTTTTACATACACTGGTTTGGGGATTGATATCATCAGAACTTTCTGGATAGAGTGCAGGCACCCTCCTCCTGTATGGTCCTTTTTCTGGGAAGCCTGGCATCTGTGACCATGTCCACAAATGCAATTGCCATGCTGGAACCAGGCCAGCTCCATATACTCACTCTTTTTTCAACCAACATGTAAACTGAGCCATGAAAAATCATGGCTACACCAGCTCACACAGCAGAAACCTGGCCATGTCAGAAGTAGAGGTTGGACCAACTCCCTGCCCTGACTTGCCCTGCTGCCTCCTTCACCCAGAATCATCATTCTCGCAATGGCTCTACCTCATTGCCTCTCTATGATTTACTTCAGGGACACCAATCTGACAAAATCTCAGGAACACACCAATTTAAGAGAATGGACAACTAACAATAAGATCTTACTAAATCTTCTGCCATTGTATCAGTAACTTCATGGAAGATATAATAGTTTACACAAATATGCTTGCTACTGTTAAATTTTCTTTAATCCTTCTTTCTTTTTAATTTTAAAACATTCTTCTCTTAATTTTACTTTTTTCTTTTTTTTCAATAACTTTGCTTTCACTTATGTAGAAACAAATATATTATGGTCAACTATGTCAACTATGTGATGTGTTTTCCTTACATAAAGTAAAAAACTGGATAAAGGATAATATTTTCATAAAGAGACTTATGTTCAAAAATGTCTGAAAAATTGTTCATGTCAGGGAAACAAAAATAAAAATGACAATGAGATAGCAGTTCACACCACTGAGAAGACATATCACAAAACCTAAACACAAAAATTTTGGGGAGATATGGTAAAAAAAAAAAAAAGAACCCATATTCATTGCTCCTGGGAATGTCAGTCTCTATGGAATGTAATATGGAAATTTATTTTAAAAAGTTAAAAATGAAACTCCTATTTGGTTCAGGTATATAGCTTCTGGTAAAAAAATATCCAAAAAGAGATATGCATATCTATGCCATTGTAGTTCTTAGTTCAATAGCCAGGATATGGAAGTAACCAAAATGTCTAACAACAGACAAATGAATAAAGCAGTTGTGGTATATATACACACTAGGGAATACTACATAATCACTATGAAAAATAATGCCGTGCAGTTTGCAGCAAAATGGTGGAATTGGAAAGTATTGTGCTTAGAAAACAAATACATGATGATTTTATTCATATATAATAAACAAGTTAAGGGTATCATCAATGGATAATAAGACTGGGGTACTAAAATACAGACATGAGAGTGTCAGGTTAGTAAAATGGGGCAAAATGGAAAAGAATAAGTTGCCAGGAAGTTTAAAGAAAACATAACTGAAGGGTCGTGAGCATAGGAGTGGTGCTAAGGGAATTACAGTATACACAGAAACCGTAACTGTCAATAACCAAATAACCAGGTCAGAAGTTCGATGGAAGGAACATTGGACTGGAGGTAATATAGGAATGGTTGGGGAATTCATGGCCACTTAATTGCTACACTGATGTTTGAGGTGAGCAGTAACTTTGTAATTAGTACCAAATATTTGAATACTAAAATATAGTTACAAAGTTAACTATATATATGCATGTGTCCTTATATTTTTATCCTATTGACTTTTTAAAATTTTATTTTATTGAAACCATTGTGATCTACAAAGTCCTTTATAACTGAATTTCATATATACAGTGAATCTGGCAGCTAATCCAGGACTGGAACAGTTGCTGATGCGAGAGCAGCACAGGTTTAATCCTTGGCATCCCATATGGTCCCTGAACCTGCCAGGAAGATTTATGAGTGCAGAGCCAAGAGTACCCCCTCAGCCGTCTGAAGCCCAAACCCCTCACTGCCAGCTGTGGCCCAAACACCAAAAACAAACAAACAAACAAAAACAAATCAAAAACCCCACCAAACAAGCTCAGATATACAGTGAATCAGGGCCATTCCCACCACCAGTGTCTACCTCATTTTACTTATAATCCCAGAGTGCATCCTATAACAGTGGTTGGCAACCTGCGGTTCTTGAGCCACTTGTGGCTCTTTACACTTTTACTTTGGCTCTTCTGTGTGCCTGGCAGCCACTCCAGGAGTCAGGACTCTACTCCTAGCCTCTGTGTGCAGCCCCAGAGGCTGGATCCACACAGCTCCAGTCTGGTCATGTGGTAATGGGGGGCGTGACTTTCTGTCTGGCGCTTTGGCATTGAGGCAGCATCCTCTCTGCACTACAGACTGAGGAGCAACAGAGGAGAGAGCCCTGTGTGGGTCAGTGGCTGTATCGTGGTGCCTGGTGAGTCACTGTCCAGTTTGGATGCCTCCAGACCCTCCCCTATGGGACAATATATGTATTGGGCCCTGTGAGCCAGATCTCATGCATTTTTTTAATCTAGGAGCCAGCAAAATAAGTTAGTGGCCAGGTTCTGAGGTCAATATATAACAGTACCAGTGAGGACTATTTGAGTGAGCCCTGCTTAAAATATCCATGATGAGCCCCACTAATTTTATAATACTATTTACACACACATAAGATGTCATATATGTGTCATCCACAGATACCCCCATAACAGTGCATCATCCTCAGTTCCCACATAACAGGGCATCATCCTCAGTTCCCACATAACAGGGCATCATCCACAAATAACAGTGTGTCATCCACTAATAAATACCAGTGTGTCTTCCACAGATAAATAACAGAGGATAAATAAATAACAAGAGGAAACGTTTTGTTTCCTTATTATCAGAAATCAAACCATTTTTCCTCGAGAAGGGTGTTCACTATCCAGAACTAACAATCAGTGGATTCAAAAATTGTATTTCATGGTGGATGATACTTCACATCTAAATCAGCTTAATCATAAACTACAGGGGAAAGGAAACACATTTTTTCTATGTTAGAAGAAGTTATTTTGTTTGAAAACAAATTATCTGTTTTTGCTCAAGATTTTGATAAACTTTGATTCACCTTCCAAGCCTGTTGATCACCAAGAAAATAATTCTGATATTGAAATTACCTATTTTCAAACAGCACTTTTAAATACGAGGGAAGCTTTTCTCAAGAGGTTTCAGGATTTCAGAAACAGCAAAGCAACGTTGGCCTTTGTTAAAAAACCTCTGGATGGACTAAGAAATGGCTGACTGTGGGGACTGCGAGGTGAAGTGCTGATTGCTTCACCTGTGGAGTCTCCGCCCTGCTGTGCTTCTTCTGAGGAAACTGAGGACCCAAAGGGAGCCCTGTCTTGTGCTTCTCTGACTTTTCTGAATCCTTGAAGCTCTCCTCAGAGCCCTGAAAAGCAAACCCCTCAAAAACTGTATTCTGAAGCTACCCAGCGAGTGAGTGAGTAAGAAATGGATGACTGTGAGGACTGCCAGGTAAAGTGCTGATTGCTTCACCTGCAGAGTCTCTGCCCTGCTGTGCTTCTTCTGAGAAAATTGAGGACCTGAAGGGAGCCCAGTCCTGTGCTTCTCTGTCTTTTTTGAATCCTTGAAGCTCTCCTCAGAGCCCAGGGAAGTGAACCCCCCCAAAACTGCATTCTGAAGCTACCCAGCAGGTGAGTGAGTGAGTAAGAAATGGCGGACTTTACAAGCCCAGAAAGGGGAAGCCGCTGAACTCTGCTGGAACTCAGATGCCAGCACCCCTATCTGCCTGTCTTTTGTGCTGTGCTCCATTTTTGGCCTGATTTCATCCTGTGTGTGGCTCATCTGAGGACGGTTCGCCTTCCCTGGAGCCTTCCCTGGAGGTGAGCTTACATGCCCAGAAAAGGGAAGCCACTGAACTCTGCTGAAACTCAGATACCAGCACCCCTATCACCCTGTCTTCTATGCTGTGCTCCATTTTTAGCCTGATTTTATCCTGTGTGTGGCTCATCTGTGGACGGCTCACCTTCCCTGGAGCCTTCTCTGGAAGTGAGTTTACAAGATCAGAAAGGGTGGAGCCGAAGGAGCACTGCAGCTCCGCTTTGCTTCCCGGCCATGCACAACATTTAGCCAATGAATACAACCACAACACGTAGAAAAATCAAGAATACAAGGGTGACAATGGGGAAACAACACAGGCCAGTGCCAGACACAGAGAATGATGATGACAACTCTGATGACTTGAACATGACCAAACAACTAGTCAGTCTCTCAAATAAGGAGTTTAGAGTCACAATATGGAAGATGTTCAAAGAACTCAAAGAAAGTATAGAAGAGAACACTAATCAGAATCTAGAGAATATGAAGATAGAAATCAGAAAACTCCAAACTGAAATTTCAGGTCAAATAACAGGTCTGAATAACTCAGTAGATGAATTGAAGAAAAGCATGGTTGAGCTTTTCCACTGGTTAACAGCAGCTGAGGATAGAATTAGTACACTGGAATATGAGATGAATAACAACTCCATACAGCAGAAGAAAATGGAAAAAAGCCTTAAAGCAAATGATCAAACAATGGAAAAATTACTCAAAGAATGGGAACAGATAAAAATAGAAGTCTATGATAAGCTCAACAAAAACAACTTAAGAATAATTGTAGTCCCGAAGACCCAGGAAGAAAATCTCCAGGAAGAATCAATGGTCAAGAACATCATTTAAGAGAAACTACCAAAGCTATTGAATACATGTGATCAAATCCTGCATGCCTGAAGACTACCAACTAAAAGAGACCCCAGAAAAAACACCCCAAGAGACATCCTAGTCACAATGATGAATCCCACAGATAGAGAAAGAATTCTGAAAGCAGCAAAATTGAACAAAGAAATTACATTCAAGGGAACTTCCTTGAGATTTACTGCAGACCTGTCACCGGAAACACACAAGGCCAGAAGGCAGTGGTGGGACATAGTGACAAAACTCAATGAAATAAATGCTTTTTCTACAATACTGTACCCAACAAAACTCACTTTCAGGTTTGAAGGAACAACACATGGTTTCACAGACAAACGAGAACTCAGAAACTTTACAGACTCAAAACCATTCTTAAAGAGAAACTGAATGGCCTACTTTAAGACAAGACTGACCAACAGACACACCAAACTTCGATATAAAGATGGCACTAACTCCCAGGACAATTCTTTCTCTCAATGTCAATGGACTAAATGCACCAGTTAAGAGACACAGAGTGGCTAAATGCATAAAAAACTCAATCCAACCTTCTTCTGCCTACATGAAATGCACCTGAATAGTCAGAACAAACATAGACTCAAAATAAAAGGCTGGAGGAAAATTACCTAAGCAAACAACACCCATAAAAAAGCTGGAGTGGCCATACTAATATCAGATGATGCAAACTTTATACTCAGGAAAGTTGTAAGGGACAAAGATGGACATTTTGTATTAATCAAAGGATACATACAGCAGGAAGAAATCACTCTCCTAAACATATATGCACCAATGAGGGGCCAGCAAAATAAATAATACAATTATTGACAAATCTGAAAAATAATAGCAATAAAAACACAATAAATGTGGGAGACCTCAACATGGCATTGTCAACAATTGACAGGTCAACCAGATTGAAACCCAACAAGAATATACTAGACCTGAAAAGAGAAATGGAAGAAAGAGGCTTAGTAGATATATACAGGACACTCCACCCCCAGAAGCCCGGATACACATTCTTCTCTGATGTACATGGGACATTCTCCAGGATAGACTACATGCTAGCACATAAAATATACCTCCATAATATCAAGAGGATAGAAATTTTTCAGGCTACCTTCGCTGACCACAAGGCCCTGAAATTATATGTGAACTAAAAAGGGACAAGGAAGAAAAACTTTAATACTTGGAAGTTAAACAGCCTAATACTGAATAACCAGTGGGTCCAAGATGAAATCAAATAGGAAATCAAAACCTTCCTAAAAACAAATGGCGATGGAGACACAAACTATCAGAACCTATGGGACACAGCAAAAGCGGTACTAAGAGGAAAATTTATAGCTTCGCAAGAACACATCAGTAAAGAAGAAGGGGCATACTTGAATAGCTTAACTGATGTAGCTCACCGAATTAGAAAGTACTCAACAAAAGGATGCAAAATTAGGAGACAGGAAGGAAATAACAAAGCTGAGCAGCAGAAATCAATGAAGTAGAAACCCGAAAAACAATCCGAAAGATCAACGAAAGCAGAAGTTGGTTCTTTAAAAAATTAAACATAATTGATAGACCACTGGCAAAACTAACTAAGAAGAGAGAGAGATAATTGATAACTCATATTAGGAGAGATCACTACTGATATGATAGAGATCCAAAGGGTAATCAGAAACTACTTTGAGAAACTCTATACCACTAAAAATTGAAAACCTGGAAGAAATGGAATAAATTCTTGGACTCTTATAATCTTCCACGGTTGAATGAAGAGGATGTAGCATATCTAAACACACCCATCACTATTGAGGAAATTCAGAAAATAATCAAATATCTGCCCAAAAAACAAAAGTCCAGGCCCAGATGGATTTACTAATGAATTCTTTCAAACCTTTCTTTCTTTCTTTTTTTTCTTTTTTTTTGGTTTTTGGGCCACACCCATTTGACACTCAGGGGTTATGCCTAGCTATGTGCTCAGAAATTGCCCCTGGCTTGGGGGGACCATATGGGACACCGGGGGATGGAACCATGGTTCGTCTGCTTGCAAGGCAGACACCTTACCACTAGAGCCACCTTCCCGGCCCTCTTTCAAACCTTTCAAGAGGAACTTCTAACAATCCTTACAAGACTCTTTCATGAAATCGAAAAAAATAGGAACACTTCCAAATAGCTTTTATGAAGCCAACATCACCTTGATACCTAAACCAGACAGAAATGCTACCAAAAAAGAAAATTCAGACCAGTATCACTGATGAAAACAGATGCAAAGATCCTCAACAAAATCCTGGCAAATAGGATTCAATGCGTCATTAAGAAGACCATCCATTACGATCAAGTAGGTTTTATCCCAAAAGGCTGGTTTAACATCCGTAAATCTATCAACATAATACACAACATCAACAAGAAGAATTGATCACATGATTATATCAATAGATGCAGAGAAAGCATTTGATAAGGTCCAACACCCATTCTTGATCAAAACTCTCAGCAAGATGGGAATAGAAGGAACCTTTCTCAATATAGTTAAGGCCATCTACCACAAGCCAGAGGCAAATATTGTCCTAAATGAAGAAGAACTGAAAGCCTTTTTCTCTAAATTCTGCACAAGACAAGTCTGTCCTCTCTCACCACTCCTATTCAACATAGCACTGGAAGTACTTGCTATAGCAATTAGGCAAGAAAAAAGATATCAAGGAAATCCAGATAGGAAATGAAGAAGTCAAGCTCTTGCTGTTTCCAGATGACATGATACTCTACCTAGAAAACCCTAAAGTCTCTATGAAAAAGCTTCTAGAAACAATAAACTCATATAGCAGTGTGGCAGGCTACAAAATTAACACACAATAATCAATGGCCTTTCTATACACCAATAGTAATAAGGAAGAAATGGACATTAAGAAAACAACCCCTATTCACAATAGTGCCACACAAACTCAAATATCTTGGAATCAACGTGACTAAAAATGTGAAGGACCTATACAAAGAAAACTATAAAACTCTGCTCCAAGAAATAATAGAAGACACTTGGAAATGGAAACACATAACCTGCTCATTAACATCATTAATTAACATCATTAAACATCATTAACATCATTAAAATGGTAATATTCCCCAAAGCATTGTACAGATTTAATGCGATCCCTCTAAATTTACCTATGGGATTCTTCAAAGTAGTAGATCAGGCACTTTTGAAATTCATTTGGAACAATAAATACCCCATAATAGCTAAAGCAATCATTGGGAAAAAGAATATGGGAGGAATTACTTTCCCCAACTTTAAACTTGACTACAAATCAATAGTTATCAAAACAGCATGGTATTGGAATAAAGATAGGCCCTCAGATCAGTGGAATAGGCTTGAATACTCAGAGAATGTTCCCCAGACATACAATCACCTAATTTTTGATAAAGGAGCAAGAAATCCTAAATGGAGCAGGGAAAGCCTCTTCAACAAGTGGTGTTGGCACAATTGGCTAGCCACTTGTAAAAAATTGAACTTAGACCCCCAGCTAACATCATTTATGAAGGTTAAATTTAAATAGATGAAAGACCTCGATATCAGACCTGAAACCATAAGATATATAGAACAACACGTAGGTAAAACACTCCAGGACATTGAGACTAAAGGCATCTTCCAAGAGGAAACTGCATTCTCCAAGCAATTGAAAGCAGAGATTAACAGATGGGAATATATTAAACTGAGAAGCTTCTGCACCTCAAAAGAAATAGAGCCCAGGATACAAGAGCCACCCACTGAGTGGGAGAAAGTATTCACCCAATACTCATCAGATAAGGGGCTAATCTCCAAAATATACAAGGCACTGACCAAAATTTACAAGAAATAAATGTCTAATCCCATCAAAAAATGAGGAGAAAAAATGGACCGACAGTTTGACAAAGAAGAATTACAAATGGCTAAAAGACACATGAAAACATGCTCCACATCACTAATCATCAGGGAGATGCAAATCAAAACAACTATGAGGTACCACCTCAGACCCCAGAGATTGGCACTCATCACAAAGAATGAGAATAAATAGTGTTGGCGGGGATGTGGATAGAAAGGAACTCTTATCCACTGCTGGTGGGAATGCCATCTAGTTCAACCTTTATGGAAAGCAATATGGGGATTCCTCCAAAAACTGGAAATCGAGCTCCCATACGACCCAGCTATACCACTCCTAGGAATATTCCCTAGGAACCTAAAAATACAATACAAAAATCCCTTCCTTACACCTATATTCATTTCAGCACTATTTACTATAGCAAGACTCTGGTAACAGCCAAGATAGCTTTCAACAGATGAATGGCTAAAGAAACTGTGGTACATATACACAATGGAATATTATGCAGCTGTCAGGAGAGATGAAGTCATGAAATTTTCCTATACATGGATGTATATGGAATCTATTATGCTGAGTGAAGTGTATCAGAGAAAAAGACGCAGAATGGTCTCACTCATCTATGGGTTTTAAGAAAAATGAAAGACATTCTTGCAATAATAACTTTCAGACACAAAAGAGAAAAGAGCTGGAAGTTACAGCTCACCTCATGAAGCTCACCACAAACAGGGATGTGTTTATAAAGAAACAACTACATTTTGAACTATCCTAATAATGAGAATGCACGAGAGAAATAGAAAGCCTGTCTAGATTACAGGCAGGGGTTGGGTGAGGAGGAGGGAGATTTGAGACATTGGTGATGGGAATATTGCACTGGTAATGGGTGGTGTTCTTTACATGACTGAAACCCAAACACAATCATGTATGTAATAAAGTTGTTTAAATAAAAAAAAAAACTCTGGATGCCACTGTAACGGAATTAAAATTTTCTCCCTTTAATATCGACATTGGCAGCTTTGAAATGTAATTTCTGAATTTAAAGACAAAGAACTGTGGAGCTCGAAATTGGAACGTCTTTGTGCTGATTTAATAAGATTGGAGAAACACAAATGTAAACTTAGTTCATAGCACAAGTGGTCTGATTTGAAAGACCTTGAGAAGGAAGATATGTTGATTTTTAACACCTAGAGTAGTATTCCTGACTCATATAATCAACTAAAAAAGCTAGTATTTGCTGTTCTTTCTTTGTTCGGGTCTATATATTTATGCGAACAATCATTTTCAAGCATGAATCTTTTCAAGAGTAAATTGAGAAATCGTCTCATTGATGAGAACCTGGAATAGTGCCTAAAATTAAAAACAACAACATACAAACCTGACTTACTCAAACTATTAAAGGAAATGCAGACTAATGTTCATATTATTGTTTGTGACGATGTCAGTCATTTACAGAATGTAATGAAGTATCCTGCCATAAAACTAAATGTAAGCTCCATGCACACTAAGTTATCTAACCTCAAAGTCTGCTTCATGGTCCCAGAAAAACTCTCAATCACAGTTGTTGCAGTTAGGTTTCTGTAATTAGAGATTTTGATTTTTGCACAGTTCCTATGTCAAAGTCAAGGTGTCACAAAGCTTCTTCTGGTTTCATCTCTCTGTTAGGCGGCAATGTAAGGAAACCTGCCCTGAATGCAAGTTGTTGCTGTTTCAAAGTCATAAGGGTGTCATATGAGCCCACTCGAACAAGTCAGTGCTACGGAAGCATTAGGACTATCCCATGTTCAATTACTGGTGCTGGTGCAAACACTGTACTTATTCCAAAAATGGGATACATGGTTCTGGGGTGATGGATAATAAGACTAGGGTACTAGAATACAGACTAGTGTCCAATTGACTGAAACCTAAGTCAAGTCAATGTGTCAAATGTTCAGGGTAAAAGACCACCTCCACACACACAATAAAGTTTATATCCCCGTAAAATAAGAACTTTTGTCCATATGTAAGCTTTCCCTCATTTTAATGTGCCTATGCAAAAAGGAACAATGCCACATAATACTACTGGTGCATAAAATAACAAGCTTAACAAATAATACTATATATCCTGGTTCTAAGATGAACTCAGAACCCAAAAGAAACGTATCTACTAGAATTTCCTACTAAACAAATCCAAAAAAAAGATTTGGGAAAACTACCTATACATAAGGAAATACACAATAAGAATTATACCTATTAAGAAAATACATCTAAAGAAATATATAAAGGAAACATACGTATCCTCTTTAAGTCTTTTGAATTAGACTGGAAGGATAAAATCTAGAACACAGCTTTAGCCTACGACATGGTCTTGTGGAGACTGAAAAAAGTCTTCCAGCAATCACAGATCAGGAAATGTCTTGTAACTGGGGCGAGGGGGGGGGGGTGTCTCTCAAAAGTGTAATACACTAGCAAGCAAAGGGAGGTGGAAGAAACAGGTTCTCCAACAACAAATCAGTATCAGCGGTGGCAGCAGTTTCTTCCCAGGCCCAGGAAAAGTTGGTTGGAAAGCTGTCTTTTTTACTTTAGGAGATGATTGGCAGCCGGTTGATGTAGGGGGAGCATTCCAGTTCTTGAGGAGTTAATAATTATGGGTAAAAAGGATTTAATAAGGAGAAATAATAGATCAGGGGTGAGTGAGTGAAAAGGAGAGGAAGGGACCAGGAAGGTCGTGCTAGAGGTAAGGTGTCTGCCTTGCAAGAGCTAGCGTAGGACGGACTGTGGTTTGATCCCCCGGCGTCCCATATGGTCCCCCAAGCCAGGGGTGATTTCTGAGTGCATAGCCAGAAGTAACCCCTGAGCGTCGAACAGGTGTGGCCCAAGAAAGAAAGAAAAGAAAGAAAAGAAAGAAAGAAAGAAAGAAAAGAAAGAAAGAAAGAAAGAAAGAAGAAAGAAAGAAAGAAAGAAAGAGAGAGAGAGAGAGAGAGAGAGAGAAGAGAAGAGAGAAGAGAAGAAGAAAGAAAGAAAGAAAGAAAGAAAGAAAGAAAGGAAAGAGAGAGAGAGAGAGAAAGAAAGAAAAAGAAAGAAAGAAAGAAAGAAAGAAAGAAAGAAAAGAAAGAAAGAAAGAAAGAAAGAAAGAAAGAAAGAAAGAAAGAAAGAAAGAAAGAAAGAAAGAAAGAGAGAGAAAGAGAAAGAAAGAAAGAAAGAAAGAAAGAAAGAAAGAAAGAAAGAAAGAAAGAAAGAAAGAAAGAAAGAAAGAAAGAAAGAAAGAAAGAAAGAAAGAAAGAAAGAAAGAAAGAAAAAGAAAAGGAGAGGAAAAAGATGTTTAAAATAGTAAGCAGAGGGTGGAGAAGGAAGGTTATATATAACAAGTGAAAGGACTATATAAAACATAGACAGACATTATTTACATTACAGATGGACACTAGTCAGACATAGTGGTGGCCAACACATACATTCACACACATATAGACTATAAAGATCGATCCATAGGTTGCAATTGAAAAAGTGATCAAGGTAGAATGGGTCAGAATGCTTAAAAATATATAAAGCTGGCAAGTCAGGTGGAAAGTTTTTTTATTTCCTAGGCAACTCATCATTGATGAAGGTACTCTTTACTGAAGATTAGATTGTGCATACAGCATTCTTAAAACAATCATAATTTTCAAGTCTAAAATACTAAGTAATATGGTAATGAGCATTGTAAAAGGAGTCTTAGATACCATGAAGTATCATCTAACAGGTCTTGAGTATTCAGATTCCTTTCCTGAAAGCAAACTGAAATAATAGGTATTATGATATAATAGAAATTAGCTTGAATAAAAATAAAATAATTATTGAAAATAAATTATTCTACTGATTTTAAAGGCTAACATAATATTTAAAACAGGAACATAAATTGAATGTACCAAATTGCTAACTCAAGCTAAAGGACTTGCTACAGAGCTAGAAATATAGGTATAATCACTATTTTTAATTAAAATTTTAAAAAGTGTGATTTTATTCTGATTTTTATAACCTCTGGTGAAATAAGCACTAGCTCAGATATACTCACACTTTGAATTTGGGGACAGATAATTACGATATGCTTAAAATTGTACAACAATGTAAACATATGAATGTATTTTCCAAAATACACAAAAAGAACTTGCTGTGATCAAGACAGTGCAAACATGGTCTTCATTCAATGAAAGTTGATTCCAGGATGACTCTTGATATCTTTCTGAATTTTTTTTCTTATTACTTTTTATTTTAACATTTTAACATTTGAGTATAATTAAATCTCTATGAGATTATCAGGATTGAGTTCAATTTTTATTAATTTTCCACTGGTACAAAAAGCTGTGAAAACTAACAGGACAAAAATAGCATGACTTTCTAAAAAACAAATTATTCTATTATTAGAATTATTTGAAAATATTAGCCGTAATGCAATGAATAAATTTGTATTGTAATTTGTAATATACTAAGTATTTAACAAAATTTAGTATTTAAGAATAAAACAGCAGAGCTAAATTCTAAATTTAAATGCATCCTTAATAAGTCATTAATTTATTTTAACATATAGCAAAAATGTCATGTAGTGACACAATCAATATCTGGGTCTTAATAGTTTGAGAGGCTACAGATATTATAGATTTCTCATATGTGAACCTCTGTAGTCATTTATGACTTAATTATTTAGTTATTACACTACAATTAGGTTCTAATCGAATAATATTTTCCAAAATAGTTTTTTTATTTTTCTGATTAGCATATAAAAATAGAAAGCTAGTTGGACATATAGATACTGGCTTTTTTTTTAACATAATTTTTATTTTGATCATAGTGGCTTACATATTGTTGACAATAATATTTTAGGTACATATTTACATAAAATCAGGGGGGATTCCTATCACCGGTTTGTCTTCCCTACTCCTCCGTTTTTGTCCTACCTTCCATATCCTCTTCCCTCACCCCCAGGGCTGCTAGAATATGTGGTCCCCTCTGTACCTATCCTATTACTTCATAGTCTTACACCTGTTTGGTCCTGATGCCTCCTTTATTTCCCCCTCTAATTGGGGGGCAGGACTAGCTAGTTCAAGTTATGTGGTTTTGTTTGAAGAGGAGAAAAATAATAAACTGGGGTAAAAGTCTAACACGCCGGAAATAAGCAGAATTCTTCTAGAGGCTCTCGCCATCGGTTTGAGAGACGAAGGAGAAAAAGAAGGTGAAACAGTCCACCCCTACGAAATGAAGTGTCAAATAACTATTAAGAGTTCCAACAATAATGCTAAGCACCACAAAAACAGAACAAAACAAACAAACAAAAAATGCCGTGGTCTTGAGATAGGCATCATGGCAGAGCCCATGAAGAGGGAAAAGAAGGGGCCAGAGAGATCACATGGAGGCAAGGCGTCTGCCTTTCATGCAGGAGGTCATCAGCTGGAATCTCTGCGCCCCACATGGTCCCTTGTGCCCGCCAGGAGCAATCTCTGAGCCCGGAGCCAGGCATAATCCCTGAGCACTGCCGGGTGCCACCCAGAAATCTGAAAAGAAAAAAAAAGGAGAAAAAAAGATAAGTGGGGGGCAATAACTTCAATAACCACACTAAAACAAAGAAATCGACCAAAAATAGATAGGTAAATAAAAATAATAATAGTAGTACATGAAGATAAAAAGTAATATATGAACCACCGATAAGACAAAATCAGAAGATTTGTCACCCGCTGGTAGGTTCAGAAGCCAAGAACGCGATTTACAGAGGACTGGCTGCTAGAACCATGACCAGACTGTATATATCTTGGGACCAATAAAAAAGCCCTAGCCTAGGGTTTGAGCTACGACCTGCACAACAACCATGATCCCCAGTTCCAAAGGTCTGGCAGAGATAACTGTAACGGAATGGGGCTTCTGGAAACGCAAGGAAAGGCGTTATCCTAGGTGCCATCCCAGGGTTAGTGCCAAGACCAAGACCACCAACCACAGAAGATGGACTGGAGTGACACTGAGGGAACAGAACTTCTACAACCACAAAGACTGACTTCATCATAAGTCCCACCCCTGTAACTGTGCAGATACTGAGATCTCTAGATACAGAGGTCTCACTATATCACCCAGGACTGAGCAGAAGCCTCCCAAACACCACAAATGCACCACCGGGAGAATAAAGGATCATGAACAGAGTCTATGGTTGATCCCATGACAATATACTCCAAGGGCGGAGAAACCCCATATCTCTTAGGCCATGTGAATCTCTTTTCGAATGACCCCAATATTTACTGTGCCTGGGCAGGAGGGGAAAAAAATAGATACTGGCTTTTAAGGAATAAATTTCTCATAGTATTGACTTTAAAGGAATAAATTTGTCAGAATAATTCAAGTGGTTTCCCAGGGTGTTGCAAAATGTAATGCTTCTGGTTCTGATTATTAGCAGGAAGAGAAATTATGCCTGTAAGGAAATGTGCCAGCAGTTCTAAATGGCATGTGTAATTATGCAGTTGCATATACTGATTGTATGAGATATTTCTCTGCATATTCAGCAGTTATAATTTATTAGATCCAATGCATTGTGTCCTCCCAGTGTTTGGTTATCCTTTGAGGTGGAGGCAAACAGAAAAATTCTGGAAAAGAGGGGTAGAGGAAAAATAGAGAACATCTATATTTCTTAAAACTGGTTGAATCCAAGCAAAGACTTAATGACTTTTAAAACTCAGAAAGTATTTAATGTGATGTAGAAATGGGAGGTAGAGGTGTACAAAGCATACTGAGCTATGGGGATCTAGACAATTGATCAACAAAAATCAAGATAGGTAGTAGTTATCAGGGACATGCTATCACTGACTTAAAAATAAATCTTCAGATGTGACTCAAGTACTAAAGATCAGAACTTAAGTTCCTTAATAACTTGTTTGAAAAAAAATAAAGCCAGATCCCAATTATAGAAGTTTGAAGTCTCAAATAAAAAGTCAATCATAATCAACAATAAGGAAACTCATTATCAACCATGTGGTACAAAGGTGAGCTTTCTCTGCTTTTTTCCAACTCCTTTCTAAAATATTTCTACTCCTTTTGTTCTTTTTATTTTGTGTGTACATATTTTATTTTATTTTAAAACAAGTTTTATTGTGACCATAGTGAATAACAAATCTTTCGCAGTAATATTTACAGTTCATAAATCTTTTTCTAAGAATAAGGTGGACCTGAGGGCCACAGAGTTAGCACAATGGTAAGGCATTCACCTTGCATGAAGCTTATCTGAGATGAACCCAGTTTGATTACTGGCATCCCATATGATCCTCTGAGTTTGCCAGGAGCAATTTCTGAACACAAAGCCAGGAGTAACCACTGAGCATTGTGGTTGTGGCCCAAAATTCAATCAATCAATCAATCAATCAATCAAATAAGCTGTTTTAAAATAATGGAACTGGGTCCAGAATTCGAACCTGAGAATAGCTGATTCCCATTTGAGTGAAGAAAATCCATGAAGATTAGGACCAAGTGGTTCTTATAAGAGAAGTTGCAGTTTTTCTGATTTGAGAAATCAATGTATATAAGCTCTAAATGCCAGAAAAAGGCTTGTATGATAATAAAGCATGAAAATAGCAGTTCCTCAGCAGTTAGGGATTCATTATAGCATATAGTGTTTTGGGATACCTCACTGACCGATAATTTCACAATAATTTTCTTTGATACAGTCCTCCTGTGTATATTGAGTTTTCTTTTTAGGAGAAACATTTCCCCTAGAGTTTTGGTCTTAAATTTCTATCAAAGATCTTGTTCTAAAGTAATGAATTATTTACGTTTCATGATAGAAATAATTTCTCCCAATCCAGTTATAGTTGATTTGGCTAAGAGCACTGACTGTCTCAAAATCCAACATCTGGAAAAAGGTTCAAATTGGCTATCTCTCTATCATTTAGTCTGAAACCTTTCTTAGATAGTAGGTTAGAAAACTTTTTTTGCTAGAGAAAGATAAGTATATTTTTAATATTTCAAATCTCTGCCACTACATAAAGTAGAACAAATAGGATATGGTAGTGACTGACTAAAAACAATATTATGGTTGATAATAATAAGAAGAGCTCAGGGAGAGATCCCTAAGAGAAACTAAATTTGAACAGAAAGTGGCAAAAATATTGCAATGGAAAAGTGTATGTATGATATATCCAAAGTTATACTAAGTGTTACAATGAATAATGGTGTGTATGTATTTTTAAATGAACATTTTTATGTCTTGGGAGCTTATATAAAGAAGTAGAATTACTGAATCATATGGCAGCTCATTTCTTACTTTTATGAGGAGTCTCTATAAGTTTTCCCATAGAGGATGAACCAGACAACAATCCTACCAGAAATGAATGAGAGCTACTTTTCCACTGACATCTCTGCAATAGATAGCTTCCAGTTTGTTTTGTTGTTTTAGTATGAAACATTATCACTGGTATGAGATAATACCTTGATTTTATTAATCCTCATAATAAGTGATGATAAATATTTTTCATGTGCCTGTTGACCATTTATCTGTATTTTCCAAAGATTAGCCCATTTTTCTTTTTGCTAGTGTTCATATGGCAGCAACTCTCTGATAGAAATTTCCTACTAAGGGGCCAGAAATATAGCATGGAGGTAAGGCGTTTGCCTTCCCTGCAGAAGGTCGGTGGTTCGAATCCTGGCATCCCATATGTTCCCCCGAGCCTGCCAGAAGCGATTTCTGAGCATAGAGCCAGGAGTAACCCTGAGCACTGCCAGGTGTGACCCAAAAACCAAATAAATAAATAAATAAATAAATAAATAAATAAATAAATAAATTTCCTACTAAAATTTTCAAATTTTTTAATGTTTTGTTGCTGTTTGGAAAGTATATTTGGTACTATCTCTACATTTTGAAATACTTTTTCTTTATTCTACTCTGAATACTCTGAATTTTCTTTATTCTCCTTTACTCTGTTCTTTATTTACTCTGGTAGTCAGTATTTGAAAGAATAGAAAATTTAGGAAGTTGATTTCATCCGATATTCTCTGCATACAATAAAATATAATGATCTGTATAATTACTATATAAGACATAAAGCTATTCCTAACGTACATTTATGTTCCTAATTAATTTATACAATATATATTAGTACAAATATATGTCTAATCACAAAACTTTGAATTTAATTGCTTGTGTAAAAGAACTAATATTTTTTAAAAATTTAATTTATTTTTATTGAAATCTACAATTACAATGCTATAAGTGATAATTTTTTCATGATCCATAAATCCAACCCCATGCCAATCACCAGCATACCTTTTCCCTTTCCCAAGGACCTCAAGCCCTCTAATTCCCAAGATTCCCCCAACAAATGAATCTAAATGTACAATCACAAGGTGTAGATAAATTACATAGTTTTTGTTATACTTTGGATACAGATAAATAAGACAAATGTATATGTGCTATTAATTCTTAAAATATTTAGAATATTCTGGACAGGTACTAGACAAGGCTGCCCTCTCTCACCACTCCTATTCAGCATAGTGTTGGAAGTTCTTGCCATAGTGATTAGGGAAGAAAAAGTTATCAAGGGCATCCAGATAAGAAAGGAAGAGGTCCAGTTATCACTGTCTGCAGATGACATGGAATTATATTTAATAAACCTAAGCACTCTACCAAAAATATTCTAGAAACAATAAATTCAGATAACATAGTGGCAGGTTACAAAATTAACAAGCAAAAATCAATGGTCACTTATACACTAATAATGATAGAGAAGAAATGGACATTAAAAAACAATCCCATTCACATTAGTGTAACACAAACTCAATTATCTTAGAGTTAATTTAACTCTAAATTTAAAGATGTGAAGGACCTAAACAAAGAAAACTACAAAACCCTGCTTCAAGATATAAAAGAGGATACAAGGAAATGGAGACACATACCCTGCTCATGAACTGTTAAAATTAACATCATTAAAATGTCAATACTCCCCAAAGCATTGTACATATTGAATACAATCCTTCTAAGGATACCTATAACATTTTTCAAAGAAGTGTATCAAGCACTCCTGAAATTTATTTGAAACAATAAACACCCACGAATAGCTAGAGCAACCCTTGGGAAAAGGAATATGGGGAATATCACTTTCCTCAACTTTAAATTGTATTACAAAGCTATACTCATAAAATTAGCATGGTACTGGAATAAAGACAGACCTTCAGATTAGTGGCATAAACTTGAGTATTCAGAGAATGTTCCCCAGACATACAATCAATTAATCTTTGCTAAAGCCTCTTCAACAAGTGGTGTTGACACAACTGGACAGCCACTTGCAAAAAAAGGAGACTCAAACTCCTATCTAACACCATGCACAAAGGTCAAATGGACTAAAGACCTTGACATCATATCCTAACCCATAAGGTATATAGAACAAAACTTAGGTAAAGCTTCCATAATATTGAGACTTTACATCTTTAAGGAGGAAACAGCCCTCTCCAAACAAGTGGAAGCAGAGATAAACAGATGGGAATATATTAAACTGAGAAGCTTTTGTACATCAAAGGAAATTGTTTGTAGGATACAAAACCCAACCACAGAATGGAGAAATTGTTCACCAAATATCCATTAGGCCAGAAGCTAATATTGAAAATATGTAATATACTGACAAAACTTAACAAGAAAAAAAATCTATCCCCATAAAAAATGGGGAGAAGAAATGAACACTTTGTCAAAGGAGAAATACAAATGGCCAAAAGACACATGAAAAATGTTCCACATCTCTAATCATCAGGGAGATGCAAATCAAAACAACAATGAGGTACCATCTTATGCCACAGAGACTGGCACACATCACAAAGACCAAGAACAATCAGTTCTGGTGGGTATGTGGAGAGAAAGAAACTCTTATTCACTGCTGGTGGGAATGTGGTCAGTCCAGCCTTTATGGAAAACAATATGGAAGTTCTTCAAAAAACTAGAAATAGAGCTCCCATATGATCCAGCTATACCACTTCTAGGGATATACCCTAGGAACACAAAAACACAACACAAAAATCCCTTCCTCACACCTATATTCATTGCATTGTTATTTACAATAGCCAGACTCTGGAAACAACCAAGATGCTTTTCAACAGATGAATGGCTAAAGAAACTGTGATACAAATACATAATGGAATATTATGCAGCTATCATCAGAGATGAAGTCATAAAATTTTTCTATACAATTATGTAGGTGGAATCCATTATGCTGATTGAAGTAATCCAAAGGGAAAGAGAGTGCTGCAAGTGGCTTTTGTCTTGCAGCGCCATTGTGATTTTGATGAATCCACTTCAGGGAGAGTGGGTTGCCCGGGCCTGCGTAAAAAGAAATATGAAATTTGAAATAAATGAAACCATACACAGAGAATGTGGGGCAACACATTTCTGGCAGGAGTGCGACAAGTTTAATTTTTTGAGCAGGTAGATTTATAGGGGGTAAAACTAGCCATAGGTGTAGAGAAGAATAATTATAATCACAAAGCAGAGTACAGCAGTAACAATACCTAAGCTATGGGTGTGACTGTAAAAATTCTAAGTTACAAAGGAGAAGGTCACAACCCAAGGCAACTCTTTGCAAGCTTACTTCAAATGCAAAATCAGGACTATGAGGAAGCAGGAAATATCTAGAAACTTGATCTCCACTGGTCTGGACTCTTGTTTTAGAGGTCAAGTAAAGGAAAGAGCCAATCCCCCCAAAATGTGTTTAGGTGTGGTTCCCCTTTTCTAAGGAGTCAATAGCCCAGGGTCTGCTTTCTGGCTTCACCCTTGATTACCAGAAACTGCAGCTGCAAGGACCATAATTTGAAAAAGAGTAAAAAAACATTGTCTTTGCTTTTAGGGCTAAATATTATTCCGAAAAGGGGTTCTCTTAGTAATCTTTGGTGCTGGAATTTCTGAGCCAAATTATTTGATAGAGGTCACAATTTTGCCTAAAATTTACAAAGGAGAGAAGGCAAATAATGACCGAAAATATAATGCCAAGCATCTCTTTGGAAATTCTTCAAACATCCTGCAGGGGAAAAAAAGCATCCATAGCGGGCCTTTTGAGGAACCCCGTGGGGGTAATTTCTGTTCTCCTCACCAGGAAAATCTGATGATACATCTGGTGGGCTGAGTTTCCCTAAAAGTTTATGTATGCGTGGCAAGACAGAGACACAAAATAATCTCACTGATCGATGGGTTTTAAGATAAATAAAAGACATCATTGTTATAATCCCCAGAGATGAGGGCCAGAAGGACCAGCTCATGATGTGGTGTGTGCAGTTAGAAAAATAACTACATTAACAATTATCATGACAACATTAATGAGTAGGAGAAGTAGAATGCCTGTCTTGAATACAGGCGGCTGGGGGTGGGGGGGGAGAGGGAGATAATGGACATTGGTGTTGGGAATTTTGCACTAGTGTGACTTTTGTATTACTGAAACCAAACTATATTCATGTTGTAATCACAGTGTTTAAAAAAAGAAATTAAAAAAAATGAAATGCTCAATTAATTTAATTGTGGCTTTAATATTTTAAATTGTGGAGATAAAGTTTCTATATTGTAATAGAGAAAATTGTTTGTATTTTGTATTGTATATTATATAAATGTTGTAAATAATGTATATTTATATAAACATATAAAATAAAAAATAGAAAGAATACTCTGGACTGCCATGTATATGAGATCAAATTGTAGGACATTTTAATTTTAAATATTACATAAAATTATTACTGAACAATTACAAAGATCTTGAACACTTCCAAGAATTTGACATCTCTTTCGCCTTGTGAGTATGTAATAATTACATGGAAGTGAATGTTGTATAAAGGAAAAATGCTAAGATGATGTAACAAGGAGTGATCAGAAGAGATCACTTAAAAAAATTCATTTGAACAGACAGTTTAAAAATGTTGCCATGAGAAATTGTGTGTGTACATGTAATTATATCAAGGAAAAACATAAATCAAAATATTAGACATAAGAAAATCTTTCTTTTTGAAAACTGCCAGTAACCCACATAATTGAGTCATATTATTTTAACCTCACTTATGTTTTATTTAATACATCACCTGGTTTTGTGGGAGACATAGGAGATCCTGACACTTTTTAGTAAAAAAAACAATGTTGTATTTAGAGCTTAGTTCTAAGAATGAACAGAGCAGAATAGAGGTAGATATTGATTAAAATAAGAACAGAGTGCTTAACTTTTTACTTTTGATCTATGCACACACAAAGCCTCAGATCAAGATTATAATAGAAATATACCTTTTTTAAAAATTATGGTGGTCCTCAGGGTTTATTCCTCACTCTTGCTTAGAGATATCTTTTTGGGGGATTATATGAACTGCTAGGAAGGGCACTCTGTTTACATCTGGAGGCAAACACCTAACTCATTATACAATCTCCCTGCCCTCAATATACACTTTTAATACAATTAATTGATTTTATAATTGAGACCAGACCAGCGCTTTCATTGTTGACATTAAGACATAAGGGGCTGTTAGCACAAATATTAATATCATGTTGATGGATAAAGATGAACACCTTTTAAAAAATTATTTTATTGAAAACAATCATGATCTACAGAATCCTTCATAGTTGAATTTCAGATATACAATGAGTCAGAGCCCTTCCCACCATCACTGTCAATCTTTCTCCACAAATGGACCCAGATTGCTTGTTCCTGGCAGGCTCAGAAGACTATATGGGATGCTTTGAATTAAACCTAGGTTCTTCCTGAGTCAAAAAAACCCTACCACTGTGCTATCACTCAGGTCCCCAAAGTTCATCACTTTAGAAATAACAGACTAGAAGACTATGAATGTCTTATTCTTTAGTTTACATATCCCAAAGGGCAACAATAATAATGACTTCTCAAAACACTTTGGGAAAATTACTGAAATTAAACATACTAATTGCTTATTTTACAAAGCTATTACAATTTTATATTAATTTTGATGAACTATATAATAATATGAATCTCTTTCAACTTTTTAGGAACGTAAAATACTTTCTATTCAGGGATAAGAAACTGGTTTAAGAAATATTTATGCACTATTATCCAGTCTAATTATGAAAAGAAAAAATATCCATACATTCTATGTCAATTGTTTATATCAATATTTTAATTAAATCAGTCATTCGAATTCTGTACAGATGTGACAACATTGATGGCACACAAAATTAGCAACTGATAGTGACATTTTAAATTTGAAGTGTGACAGAGTCTGGCATACATCCTAAAGAACAACCAGTGCTAGTGTGGATGAGGGCAGAAAGAGAATGCTGGTGGAAATGCCATCTAGTCCAGCCATTCTGGAAAATATTATAGATATTTCTAAAAATAACTGGAAATTGAACTCTTCTATGATCTAGCAATACAACTCATAGATACTCTAAGAATACAAAAACACTATATAAAATGCCCTCTGCAGTCCTATGTTCATCAAAGAACTATTTACAATAGCCAAAATATGGAAACAGACCAGATATTTCCTCACTCAAGAACAAATGAGTGACTTAATGAAAAACTATGCAGCTGTTAGGAAAAATGGAGTCATGAAGATGCTTATACATGGATGAACATGGTGATTATTATACTAAATGAATTGAGTCAGAGGGATAGGGATTAACATAGAATAGCCTCACTCATCTGTGGGTTATAAGACAATTAAAAGATAGTTTAATAATTATATCCAGAAACATTAGAGATGGTTATCCCACCAGTCCATGATAGAAATCCATGACAGAAAGCTTGCCACATGAGTGCAGTTACATTAGAGAAGAGTCTACCATGACAATGAACATTGGAATTAATCACCCTGGATAAGAACTCTGTGCTGAAATGGGATACCATCACACCTGCTCACTAACAATAGTGCGAACCACAATGTCAGAAAAAAGAAAGAGTGAGAGAGAAGCAAAAAAGTTAAACCAGAGATAGGTGGGGGTGGGAGTGAATAAAATGGGGAATATTGGTCGTGGGAAAGTTGCACTGGAGAAGTGTGGTGTACATTCTATTACTGAAAGCCAGCTATGAACATTTCTGTAACCATGGTACTTAAATAAAGCAATTATATTAAAAAAATCTTAGTTTACTTTATGAAAGTGATTGAAGTCTGTACACTAGAATAATACTTACTTTTTGAAAGTATTAAAGCACAAGTTCTAAATATGTGTAAATAACCAAATTATAAGAAATACATAGCCAAACATCACAAGAAAATTATGAAATAATTCAAAATTCAGTACCAGAATACAAAAGGAGTGATTAATTTTTAAAAATGTTTTTTACCCATTAAACTTTCATATTTCTCTTTAAAATAGTGACTTCTGGGGCTGGAGGGGTAGTACAGTGGTAGGGCATTTTCCTTCCACATGGCTGACCCAGGACGAAAGTGGATTCGATCCCTGAAATCCCATATGGTTGCCCAAGCCAGAAGTGATTTCTTAGCACAGAGCCAGGAGTAACCCCTGAGCACCATTGGGCTCGCAAAACAAACACAAAAATAGTAACTTTTGCAATGGAAGAAAATACCTACTCAGTTCACCTAAAAATACCTAACTTACTTATGTATTTATATCATATTTGTATTAATATATCTGATATATTTATTTAAGTACAATAAAATAAGTGTTATGTATTTTTTAACATTTCAGTATAGTTTTATACAAAAGTTTGCACTATCCCAATAAAGGACAGAAACATTTTAGCCAAGAAAATATGATATTTCCTACCTACTAGGTTAAATGGAATTTCTGTTTCGTGAAACTAAAAGATACCAGGCAATTTTGTCAGTAATCTTATCACACTCAAATACACACAAGTGGTAATAATTTATGTGTCAATGAAAAACAGCAGACAATATATTATTTTGATAGGAGACAGTCCCAGAATTGTAACTCATCTGAAGAAGAAACTGACTGGGTTCAAATATTCAGGCAAGTATTAAGTATTAAGTGCAAGTATTAAGGCAATTGACTTGCAGGTGACCAACCCCATTTCAATCCCTGGTCCAACATATTATATGATCACCTAGGTATAACCAGTAATTATTCCTGAGCACAGAGCCCTGAGTAAGGCTGGAGTTCACTGATATCACCCCCTACCAAAACAAAACAAAACAAAACAAAACAAAATCACTTGTTATATTTTATGAGTTGGAACATATTCAGGTGTTATTAAAACTGGCTTATATAGAGAGCTTGAAATTTAGAAAGAACTTTCTTTTTCTTTTTCTTTTTTCCCCTTGTGCCAGTGCAACCTTCATGCCATCAATGCCTCCCAGGTCCCCCCTCCCTTACCCCTTGATTGTCTTTGAGACAGGCATCTATTTCTTTCACTCACTACCACTGTCATGATAGTTGTTAGAGTAGTTATTTCTCTAACTGTACCATTCTTTGTTAGAAAAAACTTTCATGAAGTATATTGAGCAACTGAAGTTAGGTTAAGTTGATTGATTATAATATTACAAAATGTTAAGGCCCTAGTATTTGAAGATCTACAACATTTCATTTGCTAACAGTCACAAACAATAAAATGTTAAGAAGTGTACATGTTGGAAGGTACAGTAAAGTTGCATTCAAGACACAATTTCTTTATCTAGTTTTAAGATCTTTAACAGAAATATAATAGGTTGCAAGTTCCACTTTTAAAGAAGTTTCCCAGAAGGTAATTTATCTTCTGAAATAATGGTGATATTTAAAAATATAAGCTTTAGTAAAAGAAAAAAAGTACTCCATAGTTCAAGATTCCCATAAGAGGCCAAATGACAATAATCATGCAATCTCTCTCCTCATTGGCACAGGCCATTGCTGATTATCTTTTCAGGATAACAATAGGAAGAATTAAAAAAAATAAAACATCTGCTGGAAGGGCTGAATATGGAGATCACTTGGGCATGAAACACACAAGGGAGGAATGTTCTGGCATCATCAGTACATGTGTTCACAATAACAACAGGCGGTAAAATCCAAAAAAATTATTCATTATGCAAAATAAAATTCTGTGCTGAAACGTTGCATGGCTTCTATAAACTATGACATTATTTGAAAAATAACAGAGCACATGCCTCTGATTTATGTGATTTTTGTCTTGATGTTTTTCTCATTTTGAGTCTTTCCTTCATACTTAATGTTTTGGTAAACTGAAGAATACCGAACAAAGATTATTTTGTTCCACTGAGAAAATATCAATATTACATGACTATATTAGTTTCTCTTAAGAAAAATGAAAATAAAAACAGATTTATAATTTCTTCCAATCTATCTCTTGATAGAATGGTCAGAGTCAATATATAAATATATATTGGAAGTCAATATATATTTAAACATAATTCCCAAGATCTTTAAGGTGTAAAAAATTATACTGAATAAGTATTTTTATTTTATGTTACTGCATAACAAATTATCAGAAATTTAGCAATTAAAGCAGAACAATCAGTTCACAGTTTTCCTAGGATAGCAATCTAAAATAAGTGACCCATTTATTTAAGGATTAACAGGCTAAACTTGGGATGGTAACTGTACAATTTTGTATTGAGATCTGAGTTCATTTACCTTGGTGGCTAATGCAATTTAATGCATTTACCTTGGTGACTAATGCAATTACTTGGAATGAAAGTACTAAGGACCTTGTTTCCTTGTTGACTATTAATCATACATAATCTTGATATCTTGAGGTCACAGTAGAGTATATATCTTGTGACTTCTTCCACAGAAAAAAATTTTGCTTCTTTCAGAAAAACAAATAATTATTTCTACTTTCTAAGGGTTCTCTTGAATAGTTCAAGGCCATCAAAGAAAATTTCCCATTGATTTCATTACAATAAGCTATTTAGAGACACTCATTATATTTGTTTATTCTTCTGTACCAAATAACAAAACATAAAGACAATGAAATCCTGACATTTCCACAGATATCATACATACTCAATGAAAGAGTGTTATACAGAAAATATAGGTAATTATTGATCATCTCAAAATCCCAATTTCCATGATGGGTAAACACATATAAAGCATTAACTACCATTAAGAAAAATTCCTGGCAGATAATTCAGCTGAAATCTGACTGTTGGAACAGTCATATAATAATAATGGGATACATAGAACAGCAGTAGAATAACTTGTATAGGATGTCTGCTGTGGGTAGTAGCTTGTGGATTTTTTTTTTTTTATTAATTTTCGAAGACTCATAACGTAGAGGCCAGGGAAGAGACTAATTGACTAATGTATTACATGTTGGAATCTGCTACTTGTAGTTCCTTCTAGTAAGTGGTCCCTGACCTGACCACCGTCCAGGATGATTCAAAGCAATTTACTGGCATATCCACCATGAACATTGCAGTGTCTCTCGAAACAAATAAGAACTAAAAAAGAAACAGAAATAAGTATGACAGTATAGGTTTGCTGAACCTTGTTTGTTTCTATTGCTTCTCCTTTTTAGGAGAAAAAATATTTAGAATACCCCTTCTCCTAAAATTCACTTTTTTAAAATAGATATATCCCCAAATTGTACTCAAAGCTACTGCTATTCTTTTTTAATGGTTTCAGTATCCATCAGGGCCATTTTGAAAAATTCAGTAGTTAAGGGAAGAAAGATAAACTAAGAGACTAGGTCTCTAGAAATTGGATTATGCATTTAGAGATCATGCAAACTTCCAAATTAAGACAAATAATAAGACTACATAAAGTTTAATGCAAAATTCAATATGAAGTATGAGGATGATTGAACCAGTAAAAAGCCATAATCTATTTTTCTGTAAAATTTAAAAAATCATTGCTACTTTACTTCATAAACTAAAATATACACCAAAAGTATCTATTGGAAAATATAAACCTTAATTTTTAATTAAATCACTATTCTCTTTTCATCATGAATGCTACTCTGATTTTCTTCTAGAAAAATAAAGACAAAATTAAGATTATTTTATGTTTCAATTTAATTTTAAAACTAAGTTATTTATGTAGTATATGCATAAAGATGAGTATATATATGTGTAGTTTTCAAAAGTTTCTTTTCCATGGGATGGTTAATACTTTTCTTGAAGGATGGACAAATTTAAAAATATTATTAAAACATAAGGGATATAATATGGTAATAGAGCAGAACCGAGCATACATGAAGCCCTGAGTTTAATCCCTAGCAATGTAATGCCACCAGCACAATCTTGTTTTCCTGGTGTTTTTGAACACCACTGGGTATGTCCCTTGTATCCTGTGACCACTAGTTAAGGTATCACAAAAAATAAAGAAAATTTTGAATATATTAAATTGCGACCACCCAAACCTGCCATCAGGGACGAAGGTCGCCAGTTATTCGTGAGTCACACGAAAGGACTTAACCTGTAAAAGAATTTGGGGAGGGGGGACAGACAGGACTCAAGTCAAGAATCTGATCAAGAGTCGTTTATTGCAATGTTCACAGAGCTTATATACCAAGCCACAAAGAGGCAGGGTGGGTGACCCTGCGGGAAAGAAATGTGTACATGAAGGCATTTTACCATTAAAACATTTATAATTATCCAATGTTTTTACTAAACATAAAGTTAAAACCCTAGCTCTTAACTCATGCATGAAAGGGTCAGCAGGAACAAGGCTGGCAACATAGTTTAGCAAACCTCCTCAGGCATCCTGTTAGGTAGCACAATTTGTGCTAACTTTTTCTTGATCTTTACTCATTTCCTAAGCTCCTGGTTTGGGGGGGCCTACGGGGCAGCTATACCAGGGAAGTTCTGCAAAGCAGCAGCAGAAGCAAACCAAGGTGTTGGGCTGTCAGGTCCCTGCCAATAAGGTTATATTTTAGTGTAATGTATTATTTGCCTTACTTTTGCATCAATTGTAACTTATCTGAGAAAAATTAAGGTATATGTAGGTATGTATATATATACACAATTGCTTTTGGGCCACACCCAGTGACTCTCAGGGGTTACACCCTGGCTATGATCTCAGAAACAGCTCCAGGCTTGGGGGACCATATGGGGACGCCAGGTGATCGAACCATAGGTCGTCCTAGGTTGCACATGCAAAGCAATTTGCCCTATCAGTTGCACTACTGCTCCTGCCCTAGAAGTATATATTTTTTAATTAAATTGTTTTATTTAAGCCTCATGGTTACACAGTTGTTCATTATTTGGTTTCAGTCATACAATGTACACATTCCTTCACCAGTGCACCCTTTCCCTCACTGATGTCTCCTTTTTTCTCCCTACTCCCTACCCCACTGTGCTATAGAACAGGCAATTTGCTTCTTTCTCTCTCTCTTTTTTTGTTGACAATTTTAACCTTTGTTTGTCAATAAAGTATCAAGTGTGCTTTCTGAATTTAAAAATAATTAAAAGGGGCTGTTTTTCTTGCATGAGGCTGATCCAGTCACCAGGTATGGTACCCTTACCAATGCATAGAATAATCCCCAAAGCACTGAGCCAGGAGTAAGATCTATGTTCCATGAGTTGGGCTCATAAACCAAAATAAATGAATAAATCAAATAAGTAATGGTTAAACTAGAAAGTAAGAACAGGTTTAGCTTGTAACTACACTTCTAGTCATACGGAAAAATAATCCACAAAAAATTTTACTAATGTCAAAAAATTTATCAGGAGCCAGAGAGATAGCACAGTGGTAGTACATTTGCCTTGCATGCAGGCGTTCCAGGATGTCCCATATGGTCCCCCTAGCCTGCCACGAGCGATTTCTGAGTGCAGAGCCAGGAGTAACTGCTGAGCGTCACTGGTGTGACCCAAAAATCAGAAAACAAAAACAAAGTAAAAAATAAAACCATGAAAAATTATTGTCAAAAGCATAGTTCTTAATATATTGGATATCATCTATTTGAAAGAATATGAATATTAAAAGATGGGAGAGAAGTGTGATGAGTTTATATTATTGTTGTCTAAAGAGTATTGTGCAAAAAAATTACCATCTGTAGTGCAGGAGAAGAAACTCTAGGTCAGGGGTCTCAAACTCAATTTACCTGGGGGCCGCAGGAGGCAAAGTTGGGGTGAGGCAGGGCCGCATAAGGGATTTCGCTTACCAAATATTCGCAATAAAAATCGCATTAGTAAGGAAAAAAATTGCAAAAAATCGCATTAAACATTTGCATACCCCTAACGGAACTGCTCGGGGTATGCGAATGTTTAATGTAATTTTTTTCTTACTAATGCGATTTTTATTGTGATTATTCAGTAAGCGAATAATCGCAAAAACTGCGACATTTGAAGGCCGGCCGCAGGCCACAAAATGTTGTATGGAGGGCTGCAAAAGGCCCACGAGTTTGAGACCCCTGCTCTATGTGGACAGTTTTGAGGAGATGAAATAGAGTGCCAGAGAAGAAATATAGTGTCAGAAATATGAGTTTTAAGAGGTCCTCTTTAGCACTTGGCTTAACGCTGATCTGCACATGTGAAAGAAGAGTACACAAGTTAAAGAAGTGCACACATTAGATCATTGCATGAGCAAAGAGACAAAAACAAACAATTTTTAAGACCTCCCCGAGAACATTAACCCATACTCCCTGAATAGTTCATAATAAACTAGAATGAAAAAATAGCACTGGGTGTTAGATAGTATCTGAAAATGACAATGTCTCCAAGTGAGGAAATGACCCTGTGCTTTCTAAAGACATCTGTTCCATTCAAACAAGATAGTAAATGGGTTTGTGTATTTACAGAATATAAATAATAAAATAATTATCATTGCAGAAGACCTCCAACATGACTGGATATGATATATCCAGTGTGTATAAGATCTCAGGTCTCTTTTGGAATAAGATAGATCTTGGTCCCACCCTTATCTTATTGTTCCTATTAAATTCCTAAGGTGTAGGCAGAACAAGAGAAAAGAATGCAGCTGTATGCTGGATGAATTTGGTGCCACACCAATATTATTTTTTATTTTGATCATAGTGGCTTACATATCTTTCACATTAGTATTTTAGGTACATATTAACATTGAATCAGGGGAATACCCACCACCAAATTTGTCCTCCCCCCTTCCCCGTTCCCTTTCTGCAACCCATATCCCCCATCATCACCCCCTGGGCTGCTAGAGTAGGTGGTCTCCTCTTTGTCTAGCTTACAATCAATGATCATACATCTGTTTGGTCCTGGTGCCCTCCCTTGTTTCTCCCTCTATTTGAGAGGCTAAGCTAGATAAATCGAGTTATGTGGTTTTGTTTGAGGGGAAAAAAAGCAATAGAATGGGGTAAAGAATAAAAAAAATTAAAAAAAATTAAAATATGCTGAAAATGGGCGGAGTCCTTCTAGTGGCTATCAACCTCAGTTTGAGAGAGGACATGAAAAAGGTAATTGAAATACCATAACAATACAAAAATAAATGTCAAATTAAATATCCAGTGAGCCCTACAGCAATAAAGAAAAGCACCACACAATAGTCTCGGTTCTGAAATCAAATCATACCGGAGTGCAAAAAGAAAGAGAAAGATAAGATAAAGTAATATAAAATAAAAGGGAGACATCAACTTCAATATCTACACCAAAATAAGGACATCAAAAAACAATCAATTAATCAATAAATATATATGTGAAAAATGATTATTTTGGGCTTTTTTCCCCTTTATCCCCCTGCATAGGCACAATAACTATTGGGGATATTATAGAGGGAATTCCCTTGGCCTAGGAGATACAGGGTTTCTCCATCCCTGAAGTATACTGTCATGGGATTAACTATACACTACTTGCATGATCATTTACTCTCCCCTTGGTGCTTTTGGTTGCCACACCAATATTTAAAGCACTTTTGCTTTTCTATTTCCAGAAACTTGGCAGCTGCATGAAATTCAATACTTGATATGATACTTTATCCTTTCTCCTTTGTTTAAAATTGTATCAAGAAAATCAGAGCGAAAGTAAACAAATGCTTTCTAGAACCTGAACTGCCATTTATTAAATTAGATAACATTGCATGTTAAATAAATAGATTTCAACCATATAATTTCAATCTAATTTAATCATATCTAACCAATGCTGTAGGCAACAGTATCACCACACTTGAATTTAATGTCATTGAGATCATAAAATGATAGCATTAAAATTTGAACTCAGGTCCTCTTTACTTCAATTCCTTGCTCTTAGCTCCTGCACAAACATCTTGATTTCTGTGTCAGGGTTCTCAGTCAGCTCAATAGCTGAAGTTTTAAATATAAGTAATTTTCTATTACTAATGTAGCTATTGAAAGAGCAGTGAAATTAAATTCATTAGATAATATATATTGAATTATATATCTGTGGGTTTTCTCATGTCCTTACTGCATTTATAGCTGAAACTAAATCCTAAAAATATAAGATTTTACATGTCCTTGTTATTATAACACTGAAA
Source organism: Suncus etruscus (assembly GCF_024139225.1). Classification (NCBI taxonomy): domain Eukaryota; kingdom Metazoa; phylum Chordata; class Mammalia; order Eulipotyphla; family Soricidae; genus Suncus; species Suncus etruscus. Next base: position 108,528,487 of record NC_064852.1, on the reverse strand, counting down.
TTTCTATAAATATTTTTGGTCTGTATTCTGCTTTTAATAGCTTAGGACTATGATACAGCAGATATAAATTATACATTGACCATAAATAATATTATAGACTACTCAGGTGGCCTGGTGGATCAAACACAATATTGTCAAAATACTTTAATGGAACTTTCTTAATATTTGTTGTATATTCTTTATATATCATTTTGATTTTAATCATGTTTCTTAAAAATTTTGTAAGATTTTCTCTTAAACTTGTTAAACTTCCTTCTTAGCTGAGTTGTCTTCTTAACAGATTCCTTAACCAAAATTCCTATAAAAACACTGAGTTTACTCTCTGGGTTCACCATGAGGAATCTTTTATTACATTTTCCCAGATTTATATCTCTATCTTGGGACTATTATTCAAAGAATCTTCGTTAATTTGAAAAAAAAAAGAGAGAGAGAAGGCAACAAGTGTTGTAGGAGGCATTTAGGAAAATATTAAAAAATAGTTTTGATTCTATTTTTATTATCTTGACAATTTTCTTTTTGGATTTTGGGCCATACTCATCAGTTCTCAGGGCTTACTCTTGATTTTGTGCTCAATGATTGCTCCTGGCAAAGCTTTGTAGAAAATATGTGTTTCTGAGAATAAAATGGCTCTTTTATTTTACAGTACTTTCTATCACTAGGCTAAAAGTGAGAGGTGAAAAGAGAAAAATAATAATACTTAGCACTGAGTTTCCTTCTGCTTCAGATTTTCCACTAATAAAAAGAAATCGATGTTTTGCATAGTATAGTATTTAACTTTATTGGATAGACTCAGAAGCACAAGTAATAGACTGAAAACACATGAATGAATTTATTGAGTGTATAGAGTACATGCACAATATATTACTTTATATCTTGTAAAACTTAAAAACTATTCACTTAACTACTGTTACATGCTTTAATATAGAAAAACCAGACTCAGAACATTTGCTCAAGTGAATAAAATAAGAATGATAAAATATTAATTATATCATTTAAATTTTCAAAATCTTCTACTACTAATGACCTTCATTGCAACTTTATGAGTTTAAAAATTATTTTCTTTTTGCTTTGTTTTATTTTGGGGCCACACAAGGCTTTGTTCAAGTGCTTGCTTTTTCTGAGTCTACCTATGCTCAGGAATCACTCCTGGAGGGACTTGTGGAGACCTATGTGGTGCTGGGGATCAAACCTGAATCAGTTGAATCAGTTACATAAAAGGCAAGGCTTTACCTGTTGTATTATCTCTCTGTCCTCATAAGTTTGAAATTTCTTAGCTAAAATGGGAGGAAAAGGATGGTTACAAATTTCTTTTTTATGTGCTAACAAGCTAGGCAAATACAAAATGGCAGATATCCTAAAGCATAGAAAACTAAAACTTATTTCAGGTACTAAAATATAGAAACTTAAAAATTCCATTTATGGAGCAGCACAGGTTTTTTCTCAATTTGTTTTGTTGTGTTCTTTTTATTTACTTTTTATTATAACTTTTATTTTGATCATAGTGGCTTACATATTGTTGACAATAATATTTTAGGTACATATTAACATAATATCAGGGGGATTCCCATCACCGAATTATCCTCCCTACACCTCCATTCCCATCCTACCTCCCATATCCTCCTCCCTCACTCCTGGGGCTGCTAGAATACGTGGTCCCCTCTGAGCCTAGCTTATTACTTAGTGGTCCTACACCTGTTTTGGTCTTGGTACCTTCCTTGTTTCTTCCTCTAATTGGGAGGTAGGACTAGATAGTTCAAGTTATGTGGTTTTGTTTTAAGAAGAGAAAAATGATAAACTGGGGTCAAAATCAAATAAGCCGAAAATGGGTGGAGTTCTTCTAGAGGCTCTCATCATCGGTTTGAGAGATGAAGGGGAGAAAGAAGGTGAAATACCCCAACAGTACACAAAGAAGTGTCAAATAAAATATCCCATGAGCACTCCAACAATAAAGATAAGCACAGCATAAAAGCCATGATGGTCTTGAGATAAAAAGCAAGGCAGAGCACCTAAAGAAAGAAAAGAACAGAAGAAAAAAAATAAATATAAATGGAGACAACAACTTCAATAACCATACCAAAATGAAGAAATCGACAAAACCTAGATAGATAAAAAAAAAAAAAAAAAGAGAGAGAGAGAAAAAATTGTTTTGTGCTTTTTTTTCCCTCCTGCACAGACACAGTAAATATTTGGGTTATTTGGAAAGGAATTCCCTTGGCCTAAGAGATACAGGATTTCTCCACCCTTGGAGTATATTGTCATGGGATTAACTATAGACTCCATTTAGGTTCATTTACTCTCCCCTCGATGGTGTTTGGAAGACTTCTGCTCTGTCCTGGGTGATAAGATCAGATCTCTGTATCTAGATATCTCGGTATATGCTCAGGTCAAGGAGCAGCACAGATTCCCACACAGAATCTCTGAAGAAAGCAAAGAGACTGAGGTGCCGGGACATGCCTGAACAAGGTGAGTCCAGGTAGCCATCATCTTTACTGTTGAGTGCCGTGGGTTTGAGACAACCCCCACACAGATTCCCTGAAGAAAGCAGAGAGACTGAGGTGCCTGGGGCACGCCTGAACAGGATGAATCCAGGTCACAATCATCTTTTTGTTGTTGTTGTTTGTTTTCTTTGGGTCACACCCAGTAGCACTCAACGGTTACTCCTGACTCTATGCTCAGATATAGCCCGCAGCAGGCTCTAAGGACCATATGGGATGCCAGGATTCAAACCAATGTCCTTATGAATGCAAGACAAACGCCTGACCCCTGCAATCATCTTTATTGTGGGTGCCTGAGCAGCGTGGGTTAAAGACCAACCCCCGCACAGAATCCCTGAAGAAAGCAGAGAGACTGAGGAGTTCTGGATACCTCTTTAGGTTGCCACCACGGACACCACTACAGAGGGCTCCTGAGCACTGCCGGTTTGAAACCAACACCTGAGCAGGTGAGGCCCAGAGACAAGGAGCAACTGCTTTACTTTAAGGCCTCACGCATCTCTAGTAAATGAAACGTAGGAAAAAGCTACACAGCTGCATGACATTGGGGAAACAATGTAAGCCAACATCAGAAATATTAAATGAATATGGCAGCTCTGATGACCCAAAAAAATACCAACCATCTGATTAATCTCTCAGTTAAGGAATTCAGAATAGAAATATGGAGGATCCTCCTGGAAATCAAAGAAAACATAGCTCTAGCTGAACAGAACACAAAGATAAAAACCAGAAAATTCCAAACTGAAAAAACAGATCTGAAAAACATGGTAGCTGAACTGAAAACCTCAGTAGAAAGCCTCTACAACAAGGTAACAGTAGCAATGGACAGAATCAGTGAACTGGAAAATGAAATACAGAACAACTTCATACAGCAGAAGAGATTGGAAAAACCAAACTGGCAAAAGATCAGAAAATGGAAAAAGTACTCAAAGAATGTGAACAGATGAAAATAGGAGTCTTTGATAAACTGAACAGAAACAACATAAGAATCATTGAAGTTCCAGAGGCCCAGGAAGAAGAACCCCAGGAAGAATCAACAGTCAACAGTCAAAGACATCATTACAGAAAACCCCCCAGAGCTAAAGACTGCATGCAATCAAATCCTGCAAGCCCTAAGAGTACCAGCTAAAAGAGACCTGAAGGAAAACACCCAAAGACACATCCTAGTCACAAGGATGAATCCCACAGATAGAGATAGAATACTGAAAGCAGCAAGATCCAAAAGGGAAATTACATTCAAATACACATCCTTAAGATTTACAGCAAACATGTCACAAGAAACTCTCAAGGCCAAAAGACAGTGGTGGGATATTGTGACAAATGGATGCTATATGTAGAATATTGCACACAGCCTGAATCAAGTTCAGGTTTGAAGGAAGGATACATAGATTCATAGATAAGCAACAGCTCAGAAACTTTACAGATGCAAAACCAGACCTAAAGGAAAAACTAAAATGTCTACTCTAAGACAAGATAGACCAACGAACTTATACACAAAGATGACATTAAATCCCATGACAATCATTTCCCTCAACATCAACGGACTAAATGCACCAATTAAGAGACACAGAGAGGCTAAATGGATCAAAAAGATGAATCCAACCTTCTGCTGCCTACAAGAAACACACCTGAATAGTCAGAACAAACATAGACTCAAAATAAAAGGCTAGAGGAAAATTATCCAACCAAACAACACCCTTTAAAAAGCTGGGTGGCCATATTAATATTAGATGACACAAACTTTGGACTCAGAAAAGTTGCAAGGGACAAAGATGGACACTTCATACTAATAAAAGGATATATGTGCAACAGGAAGAAATTTCACTACTAAACATATATGCTCTCAATGAGAGACAAGTAAAATATTTAATACAATTATTGACAAATGTGAAAGAGGTTATCAATAATAACACAATAATTGTGGGAGACCTCAACATGACCCTGTCAAAACTTGATAGGTCAACCAGACTGAAACCCAACGAAAATATACTAGACCTGAAAAGAGAAATGGAAGAAATGGAAGAAAGAGGCCTAGAAGATATATATATCATATATATATATATATATATATATATATATATATATAAAACACTCCATCTCCAGAAAACTGGATATATATTCTTCTACAACGTACATCGGTCATTCTCCAGGATAGAGCACATACTGGCACATAAAATATACCTGCATAAAATCAAGAGGATAGAAATTTTGCAGACTACATTCGCTGACCACAAGGCTCTGAAATTCGATGTGCACTATAAAGGGACACAGAAGAAAAACATTAAACCTGGAAATTAAACACCTTACTACTGAACAACTAGTGGGTCTGAGATGAAATCAAAGAGGAAATCAAATCTTTCCTAGAAACAAATGATAATGAAGACACAAACTATTAGAACATATGGGACACAGCAAAAGCACTACTGAGAGGAAAATTTATAGCTTTGCAAGACACATCAGAAAGAAAGAAGGGGCATACCTGAATAGCTTAATGATGTAGCTTATAAAATTAGAAAATGATAAACTAAAGGAACCAAAAATAGGGAGACAGAGGAAATAACAAAACTTAGAGCAGAAATCAATGAAGTGGAAACACAAAAAAACAATCCAAAAGAAAAACAAAAGCAGAACTTAGTTATTTGAAAAAATAAACAAGATAAACCATTGGCAAAACCCACAAAGAAAGAGAAAGAGAAAATTGATAATCCATATCAGAAATGAAAATAGGAGAAACAATAAATATTGCAGACATTCAAAGGGTAATCAGAAACTACTTTGAAAAACTTTATGCCTCTAAACATGAGAACCTGAATAAATTCTTAGACTCCTATAACCTTCCAAGGTTGAATAAGGAGGATGTAGCATAACTAACCACCCCCACCACTAATGAGGAAATTAAAATTATAATCAAATTTTCTGCCATAAAACAAAAGCACAGGCACAGATAAATTTACTGATGAATTTTTTCAAAACTTTCAAGAGGAACTACTACCAATTCTGGCCAGGCTCTTTCATAAAAAAAGAACACTTCCAAATAGTTTCTATGAAGCCAATATCACCTTGATACCAAAACCAGACAGAGATGCTGCCAAAAAAGAAAATTACAGAGCAACAAACCTACTATCAAGTAGGTTTCATCCCAGGAATGCATGGATGGTTTTAACACCCATAAATCTATCAAAATAATACACAACATCAACAATAAGAAAAATAAGAATCACATGATTATATTAATAGATGAGGAGAAAGTATTGGTAAGGTTCAACACCCATTTTTGAAAAAAACAATCTCAGCGAGATGGGAATAAAAGGAATATTTCTCAATATAGTTAAGGCCATCTACCACAAGCCAGCCTTCCTTCCTTCCTTCCTTCCTTCCTTCCTTCCTTCCTTCCTTCCTTCCTTCCTTCCTTCCTTCCTTCCTTCCTTCCTTCCTTCCTTCCTTCCTTCCTCCTTCCTACCTTCCTCCCTCCCTCCCTCCCTCCCTCCCTCCCTCCCTCCCTCCCTCCCTCTCTTCCTTCCTTCCTTCCTTCCTTCCTTCCTTCCTTCCTTCCTTCCTTCCTTCCTTCCTTCCTTCCTTCCTTCCTTCCTTCCTTCCTTCCTTCCTTCCTTCCACTTTCTGTAACTAAAAACTGAACCAAAATCCTCTTCATATTAGAGGATGAAACTGAAGAGACAACTTCATCATCCAAAGTATTTCCTTTCACTTGAAAACCATTACCTTAGATCTGCTAAATATTAGTCTGCTGAATATAGGTTCTCCTTGGGTGTGGAAAAGTTCATAACCTGACCTCACTGATGATTTAGAATTCCATTGTCTTGTGCTGCTTGAAGATGTTTAAAGATTGTTCTTAACTTGCTTGGCCCTTAGCCATGGAAAGGCAGTATTGCTGGGGGCGGGAATGCTAAGGCCAGGCTTCATTAGGAGTTTTCACGCTGCCACTGCTACTACAGGTCCTTTGTCACAAGGGAAGCAATTTATCAAACACTCAGAACCACACAATCCAGATCTGTGAGATGTTTAGCCAGAAAAATTCCATTCAAACTATAAAAATAAACTTATTTTTGGTTGTTTACCTTTAGATTTAAATTAAAATAAAACAAGCTTACTTAAATAATAAGAAAGATAATAGACAAGGTTACACTTTAAAAAAAAGAAAACAAACACTTAACAACTAATGTTCACTGTCTGAGACTAGGTTTTCTTAAAATGGGACTGAAGAAGGAAAAATAAATAGAGAAGGGGTGAAAGACAGGGTACTAGCCCTTTGATACTCATATAATTTATATTATTTTTATTTATGGTTCTTTACCTAAGAACAGAATTTCCATTGACAAATAATTTCTTTTATGAAGCCAACATAAAATTATAAGCAAAACACGTTTCTATAGCATTTTATTTTTTGTAAAAATTATTTATTTGTGATCTTTATTTCCTCATACACCTCCATTCTAAGGTGAAGGGGTAAAACCAGGACCAAAATAGGTAGGCAGAAAAGTATCAATTGCTCAATGTTAGGGAGCTACAGAGCAATGGTCTTTTGCTATTTGGCTACAAGAAATGAAGAGACAGGAGCCATAATGATGGCATGGAATGGTAAGGCTTTTGTCTTGCAGGCGCTAGCCTAGAACGAACTGTGGTTCCATCCCCCAGAGTCCTATATGGTCCCCCAAGCCAGGAGCAATTTCTGAGTGCATAGCCAAGAATAACCCCTGAGCATCACTGTGTGTGCCCCCCTCCGGAAGGAAGGAAGGAAGGAAGGAAGGAAGGAAGGAAGGAAGGAAGGAAGGAAGGAAGGAAGGAAGGAAGGAAGGAAGGAAGGAAGGAAGGAAGAAAAAGAAAGAAAAAAGAAAGAAAGAAAGAAAGAAAGAAAAGAAAGAAAGAAAGAAAGAAAGAAAGAAAGAAAGAAAGAAAGAAAGAAAGAAAGAAAGAAAGAAAGAAAGAAAGAAAGAAAGAAAGAAAAAGAAAGAAAGAAAGAAAGAAAGAAAGAAAGAGACAATGTGAGGAAGAATTATAGTGAAGTGAGCATATCAGTTTTGCATGCCTTGTACTCTGCTTCTTATTACTCATCATATGTCTACTTTTCATTCTGCCCACCTGAACCCACACTCCTCTTTGTTGTTGTTGTTTGTTGTTGGTAGGCACAGTAATTGAGGAAATTAGAAAAAAATTCCCTTGGCCTAAGAGATACAGGATTTCTTCATCCTTGATGCACACTGTATTGTGATCAACTATAGGCCATGCTCATTGTCAAACTCTGACTTTTTTTTTATTAGTATCTTTAAACACCTTGATTACAAATATGATTGTAGTTGGGTTTCAGTCATGTAAAAAACACCCCCCTTCACCAGTACAACATTCCCACCACCAATCCAAAAATATCTTTCCTCCCCACCCCTGCCAGTGCTCCTGACAGGTTTTACACTTCCCTCATTCATTTATATTGTTATGATAGTTCTCAGTGTAGTTATTTCTCTAGCTGCATTCATCACTCTTTGCAGTGAGCTTCATGTCATGAACTGGACCTTTGTCTGGACCTCTCTTTGTCTCTGATAATTATTGAAAAATATCTTTTATTTTTCTTAAAATCCATAAATGAGTGAGACTATTCTGTGTCTATCTCTCTCCCTCTAACTTATTTCACTCAGCATAATAGATTCTATGTACATGCATATTTAGGAAAATTTCATGACTTCATCTCTCCTGATGGCTGCATAATATTCCATTGGGTCTATGTACCACAGTTTCTTTAGCCATTCATCTGTTGAAGGGCATCTTGGTTGTTTCTAAAGTCTGGCTATTGTAAATAGTGCTACAATGAATATAGGTATAAGAAAGAGTTTTTTGTATTGTATTTTTGTGTTCCTAGAGTATATCCTTAGGAGTGGTACAGCTGGATCATATGGGAGCTCACCCCATTCCCCATCACCAATGAAGATATTAAAACAGTCATCAAATGTCTACCCCAAAACAAAAGCCCAGGCCCACATGGATTCACTAATGAATTCTTTAAAACCTTTCAAGAGGAACTAATACTAATCCTGGCCAGGCTCTTTCATGAAATTGAAAAAATGTGTATACTTCCAAATAGCTTTTATGAAGCTAATATCACCTTGATACCAAAACCAGACAGAGATTCTGCCAGAAAAGAAAATTACAGACCAATATCCCTGATGAACACAGATGCAAAGATCCTCAACAAAATCCTGGCAAATAGGATCCAATGCTTCACTATGATTAAGTAGGTTTTATCCCAGGAATGCAAGGAGGGTTTAATATCCATAAATCTATCAATATAATACACAGCATCAACAAGAAAAATAAAAATCACGTGATCATGTCAATAGATGCAGAGAAAGCATTCGATAAGGTCCAACACCCATTCTTGACAAAATACACTCCTCTTATCTATTCTATTTCCTTTACATTTCTCTTCTGACTTCCATGTATTACTGCTTCTTCAAATGTCTAGGGTAAGGGGGTAATAGTAACTGTAACCAGCATAGTAGAACATTGCTTAACTGGTAGATCATTAAAACCTACTCAGACATAGATCTTCATTGAGCAATGTTTAAAAGGCAAAAGAAAATGAATATACAAATTTTTAAATAGACACTCTCATAAGTTTATTCAAAACTTTTAACATTAATGAAAGACTACAGGAACTATAATTCAAACTATGAAGCCGTCAAATTGAATTCCTGTTGTTTTTCAGATATCCTTCCTTTCTTCCTCCCTCCATCCCTTCCTCCTCCCTTCCTCTATTCCTTTCTTCCTCCATCTCTTCCTTTCTTTCTTCTTTTCTTCCTTCCCTTCCTTCCTTCCTTCCTCCCTTCCTCCCTCCCTCCCTCCTTTCCTTCCTTCCTTCCTCCCTCCCTCCTTCCTTCCTTCCTTTCTTTCTTCCTTCCTCCCTCCCTCCCTCCCTCCTTCCTTCCTTCCTTCCTTCCTTTCTTCCTTCCTTCCTTCCTCCCTCCCTCCCTCCCTCCCTCCCTTCCTTCCTTCCTTCCTTCCATTCCTTCCTTCCTTCCTTTCCTTCCTTCCTTCCTTCCTTCCTTCCTTCCTTCCTTCCTCTCTCCCTCCCTTTCTTCCTTCCTTCCAGTGCAACCTTCCCACCACCACCACCAATACTTCCTATCCCCCCACCCCGGCCGGTATTTGAGATATGCATTCTGTTTCTCTCACTCACTACCATTGTCCTGGTAGTTGTCAGTGTAGTTATTTCTCTAACTAAACTCACCACTCTTTGTGATAAGCTTCATATCGTGGGCTAGACCTTCCAGCTCTCATCTCTATTGTCTCTTTGTATTATTACAATAATGTCTCTTATTTTTCTTAAAACCCATAGATGAGTAAGACTATTTTTCATCTCTCTCTCTCTCTCTCTCTCTCTCTCTCTGACTTATTTCACTCAGCATAATAGTTTCCACGTACATCCATGTCAAGGAGGAAAAAAGCACTATCTAAACTAGTGGAAGCAGATATAAACTTTTGGGACTCTATTAAGCTGAGAAGCTTCTGCTTCTCAAAGGAAGCAATGATGTGGATAAAAGGCCATCCACAAAATAGGAAAAACTACTCATTCAATACCATTTAGCTGTATATGATACTGACAGAACTTAACAAGAAAAACTCTAACCTCATCAAAAAATGGGGAGAAGAAATGAATGGACAATTTTTCAAAGAAGAAATACAAATGGCCAAAATATACATGAAAAAATGCTTCACATCATTAATCATCAGAGAGATGCAATCAAAACAATAATGAGGTATCATCTCATGCCACAGAGACTGGCTTACATCACAAAGAATAAGAACAATCAGTGCTGTGAGGATGTGGGGAGAAAGGAACTCTGACTCACTGCTGTGGGGAATGCCATCTTGGTCAGCCTTTATGGAAAACAGTATGGAGATTCCTCATAAAACTGGAAATTTACCTCCCATACGATCCAGCTATACCATTTCTAAGGATCTACCTTAGGAACACAAAAACACAGCATAAAAACTGCCTTCTGAACATCTATATTCATTGCAGTGCTATTTACAATAGCCAGAATCTGGAAACAACTCAGATGCCTGACAACAAATGAGTGGCTAAAGAAACTGTGGTACATGTACACAATGGAATACTATGCAGTTGTCAGAGAAAATATATTTTTAAATAACATCTTTATTTAAGCACTATGATTACAATCATCTAATCATAGTTTTAGTTTAAAAAATAACACCCCCCATCACCAGTGCAACCTTCTCACCACCAATGCCCACACCTCCCTTATCTCCCACTCCCTGTCTGGATGAGACAGACATTCTATTTCTCTCACTCACTACCATTGTCATGATAGTTGTCAGTGTAGTTATTTCTCTAACTGCACTCACCTCTCTTTGTGGTAACTTCATATTGTGGGCTTGTCCTTCCAGTTCTGCATTATATTTGAAGTCCATTGTTCAGCTTCTTCTATATAAAAAGAAGTACCAAAAAAAGTTTCCCTATCTGTAAAAGTATTGTCATTGGCTTTCTATTTTAGGAATCAGTTTCTAACATTTCTAGTAAACTTCAAGTTGAGAAATGTGCAAATGATTTTAGACATCATTACTTTGGTATTAGAAACAAGTATTAGATTTTTTGTGTGAAGTTTGCGATCTCTTTTCACATTTATTTATCAGTGGAACTGACATCAGCTATTTTATAAGTATCACAGTACTTACTTCTAGATAGTGATAGACTAGTGGAGGATGAAACTTATATAGAAATAAATATTAATCATACAAATAGTAGCAAAAAATAAAAGAATGAATAATACATACAATTTTAGTAGAATATGAAAACAACAACTATCAGGGAGCATAACAAAATTTATTGAAAGAAAAGGAATTCATATTTTACAGATATTTGGAATAAGTAAATGTAAAGGACAAAACTGATTTTGAGAGCATTGGTGGTAGGAATGTTACACTGGTGAAGAAGGGGTATTCTTTTTTACAACTGAAACCCAACTTAAAATATATTTGTAATCATGGTGCTTAAATAATAAAAAAACAAAATAATAAAGGATGGCTAGTGGTACCAAGTACACTAGAATTTGAAAATGCATTATGTAAAATAAATTTAGAAACTGATTTATTAAAGAGACTTGAATACAATATCAATATAAATTAAAGAGAAAAATCATACTTCCTCTGATTTGACTTATACATGAATATTATTTTCACTACCTATCTATCTATTTAAACAATATATATATCAGAGCCACATTTGGCAGTGTTCAGGCTTTCTCTGACTCTGTGCTTAAGGGTAATTGCTGGAAGACTTGGGAAATCATATGGGGTGTCAGCAATGGACCACCATTAAACATGTGAAATCCAAGAACCCAATCTGCTTCATTATTTATTCAGCCCCAAGTTGTGTATATTTTTAGGCTGACTACATATGCACAAATCAAAGAATTAGAGTTTTTAAAAAGGAATCCCTAACAGCCTCTTTGTTTTTAAGCCATACCCAATAGTGTTAATGACTTACTCCTGTCTCTGCACTTAAGGCTCACTCGTGGCAAACTTCTTGAGACAATGTGAGGTGCTAGGGAATGAGGCTGAGTAGGCTGTAAGTAAAGTTAATGCAATTATCCTATCACTCATACCATAGAAATTATTGATTACTGTCATCAAAAGATGCAGCTCTTAACTTGGGAACTTTTACATAACCTTTTAGAAAGAAAGAAAGAAAGAAAGAAAGAAAGAAAGAAAGAAAGAAAGAAAGAAAGAAAGAAAGAAAAAAGAAAGACAGACAGAAAGAAAGAAAGAAAGAAAGAAAGAAAGAAAGAGAGAAAGAAAGAAAGAAAGAAGAAAGAAAGAAAGAAAGACAGAAAGAAAGAAAGAAGAAAGAAAGAAAGAAAGAAAAAAGAAAGACAGACAGAAAGAAAGAAAGAAAGAAAGAAAGAAAGAAAGAAAGAAAGAAGAAAGAAGAGAAAGAAAGAAAGAAGAAAGAAAGAAAGAAAGAAGAAAGAGAGAGAAAGAAAGAAAGAAGAAAGAGAGAGAAAGAAAGAAAGAAAGAAAGAAAGAAAGAAAGAAAGAAAGAAAGAAAGAAAGAAAGAAAGAAAGAAAGAAAGAAAGAAAGAAAGAAAAGAAAGAAAGAAAAGAAAGAAAGAAAGAAAGAAAAAGAAAGAAAGAAGGAAGGAGGAAGGAAGGAAGGAAGGAAGAAAGAAAGAAAGAAGAAAGAAAGAGAGAGAAAGAAAGAAAGAAAGAAAGAAAGAAAGAAAGAAAGAAAGAAAGAAAGAAAGAAAGAAAGAAAGAAAGAAAGTGAAGAAGAGAGCAAGGAAGTGAGAGAGGAAGTAGAAATATCAGAAACGAGGAAGTCAGAAACAAATTGTAACTGAGAGAAAGAAGAAAGAAAGAAAAGGAGAGTAATATAGTAAAAATAGAAAAATAGTAAGAATTCATTTGGGATTACTGCCAACAAGAGTTAGGAAAGCTGATTTCTTAAGATAAACTGAAGTAAAACAAAATACACTCCATATGTTGAAATTGTATACTCAGTTTGCGATAAACAAAAACATGTTTGGAGAATAGCTGCTATAATTAAAAAAAATTAAAAGAAAGAAGGGAAAACCATTTGGGGATAGATACAGATTCAAACAAGAGACAGAAGAGATAGAGAAAAAATGGTATATACTGTTTTCAGAACTTGCAGTTTTTCTTGATTTAAATGTGCTTGTTACAAAAGGCAAAGGTCACTACCCAAAGCACTCTACCTCTCCACATTGAGCCATTGAGTTATGCAGGGGCTGCTCAGCATGCTCAATAATTAGATTTCCAAATTCTGTTCTTTGTTGTTGCTTTCTTAAGATGCGCCCTTCCTTTCCCACTTTTCCAATTTGCCCTGAAGCACCTAACTCCAATATACATACTTCCAAGCTGTGCCAGAAATATAGCTGCTAATAGCTTCTTCATTTGTGAATTTATATATACATGTGTATATATATATGTGTATATATATATATATATGTATGTATGTATATATATGTATGTATGTATATATATATCAATTTCCTTTGAAACACTTTCAACACAATTCCCAAAACTGGGAGCTTTAAAAGAGTAGTTTATTGTTTTACAGGTCTTGAGGCTAGAATTTCTCAGGATGTTGCAATCAGATTTGGAGTTTCATGAAGACTTCTGAGGAGGTCTATTCTAGTCCTGCTTCTGTACTGCTTAGGTTGACTGCCAGTTGTTGAAGTTCTATAGATGCCTCATTTCAATTTCTACTTCCATCTTCACATACTGTGGCTGTGCAGGTGCATGTGAGGGGTAGAAGTAAAAGAAGAGATGGAGGACATCCAAATTCTTGCTATTTCCAACCAAAAATTCAGTGAGATAAAAGTAAAATAGAGACTTTATCCAGACATATGTTCTAGGATTGTTTCCATATCTTGGCTATTATAAATAGGAATTTAATGAACGTAAGAGCAAATGTCTTTTCAAAATAAAATTTTTGGGCCTTTGAAGTAGATGCTGAGAAGTGAAAAATGCTGGGTCTTATGATTTGAGTCTTTCTTTTGTGTGGTGTCCATTTTTGTTTTACAAAGAGGTTGAATCTATCAACAAATTTCCATCAACAAATGAAAAACATCTCAGCTCTAAATAAAAGCAAAAAAAAAGGGGGGCAAAAACCACCTTAAAACTTAATTATATAAATTTTCATTATGTGGATAAAACTGGAGAATATCATGCTGGGTAAAATCAGTTAGAAGGTGAAGAGGAAATGGGAGGTAGGACAAAAAACGGAGGTGTAGGGAGGATAATTTGGTGATGGGAATCCCCCCTGATTTTATGTAAATATGTACCTAAACTATTATTGTCAACAATATGTAAGCCACTATGATCAAAATAAAAATTATATTAAAAAAAAGAAGAATTGACACATAATGACGTTTCTAATATGTGGAAAAGAAATAAACATTATATGGGAGAAAACGATTGAGACAGAATTTGATAATTATACTGGCTTAGTCATTTCCTTTGAATCTGCAAGAAGTTTTAAATAATACTAAAATATAGCCATTTAACAGATCCAACTCTAAGTTTTATAATTAATCATAAACATTAAGAACCATACATAAAACAAGGAAGAAAAGGTGAAAAAACTTTTCAGAAAAAAAAAGAGACTCTAGAGAGGAAAATTCTAGGGAAAGATAAAAATACCAGATTAAACTTGCTATTCTCTAGAAGGTTATTTCAAAGTGGTCTCTTAATTTTATGTTTGTAATCACCAAAATAAATTCTAAGTTTTTTATTGATCATTTTTACAAGATTTTTCCCAATGTAATTGTATCACAAAACAGATACATAACCTGAAGAAGAAGATGAGTATGAAAAACATGTTAAACCCAAATAATAGATCACAGGGAGAGGGATTTGTGCTACTGAAGTGACTAATATATAAAAGAAATTTACTATGTTCTCTTCACATATTTTTGTCCTAGTAACCATTAACTTTTAGTTATGTTTTCAAGGGCATATTTTATTGTAGGATTTTCTCCCTCAAGCTTACTTAATCCTTCATTGAGACACAGTCTCCATCCCTAGTTGTAACTGAAGCTTAACATCTTGGGGGCAAGGTAAATAGTTTAAGCATTTGAGCACATGCCTAACCAAGGTCCTGAGTTCAATACATAAGGAGCTGAGATCCATTCTGAGTAACACATGAGCTCATGAGTGCTCATTGAGTGTAGCTCTGCACCCTCAATATAACCACTTTGTGCCCTAATTGTCTTGGAGCAACTTGGTGAACCCCTGTCCGAAACACTGAAGGCTGTATAGCTTGAGCCTTGCTAAAAATTATCATTCTAAAATGTTTAATATTGTTAAAAAGTCTCTAAACATCCAGGTCTAAAAAGCTTCATTGATTTATAAGTCTCCCTATATAGTTTCTATACATTGAATAATTTGATACAGTTGTACTATTTTTCTGAGTTGTAATTTATTTATCAAGTTGCCATGAATTACTGATTATTTGGGTGGGGAGGAATAGTTGGGTCAGACCTGGCTGTGCTCAGAAATTACTCTTGGCTCTGCTTAGAGATAACTTCTGGCAGTGTTCAGAAATCTATATGGGATGTAAGGTACTGTAACTGGCTAGGCCACAGGCAAGGCAAATTCTTAATACTTGTTTTATTTTTATGGCCTTGGTTTATGCTTACTTTTTCCCCAATAGTCTTCTTTGTATCTTCACTCTCTTTTCCTGAAACACTATGCCCGACACATAGCAGGTATTGATCAATATTTGCTTAATTAATGTAAGGAAGAATCTATTTCAAACAGTTTTAAAGCTTTTAGGTAAACTTGTGTATATTTAATTTGAATGCCACTATTCCTTTTAATTTGCATAAGAGAAATAAAACACTACTGTCAAATCTCTGGTGGCCTTATATTCTTGATTCAACACAGTTGAGGGAACACAGATGTGAACATTTTCCCCTAAATTTATCTTGGAAATTAGCCAAGAGCCAAATGTTTTATTTTAATGGTTTGTTTCTTACTTCATACCACAACAAGTAAACATACCATAACAAGTAAACATTTCAGGTCACACATACAATGTTTGTTTTTACTGTAATTATCTTTGCAAGTCCAGATGCTTGGATCATTTCAGCATATAATACATGTTTGACAAATTAAAGCATAAATGAAGAAACTGCAATAAAATGAGCTAAGATTTTGACATCCATTAGTAATAGGTTACTGGCCTACTTTGAACATAGGCCATTTGAGACGAGAAGATGAGAAAAGATGATACAAATAACCCAACAAGTCAATGATTTTGAATCAATAGTTTAAACATAATTACTTGAAAGATATTTGCTTTATTATGAAGAAGAACACTGAGTTCCTGCTGCAGTGCTATCCGACATTGTTACATGATATAAATTTTTTGGCAAATAGGGTTGGGTTTAGTTCTACTCACATTGATATATCTTGACTTTATTGAAACACAAATTAGATTTTCTTTCTTTTTGGGAGTTAGGGTTATTGGGCCACATCCAGCAAGACTCAGAGTTTAGTACTAATTCTGCAATCAGGAATTACTCCTGGTAGAGCTCAGGAGACAATATAGGATTTCTGGATTGAAGACAAGTCAGCCAGTTTAGCTAGGCAAATGCCCTACCCATGATTCTATCACTCTGGCCAAAACCAGATTTTCTTTAGACTCAATCTGACCTAATATAATTCTGATATGTTTTACAGACAAATGAATCTACTACGTCTATATCCCAAGAAAGTATGTGTTAATTGAAGTTTGTCTATAAAATCTGTAACACAATTTTTGCAAATTCTAAACCATTTACCCAAACCATTACCTAAGCCAAATCTAAAGTCCAAATTTCAAAGGAATCTGGAGTTGTTTACATAAAGCACACCAAAGAGTAACTAAAGTTTTGTTCAGCTTAATGAATAAAAAATTTAATTTAAGATAAGAAAAAAATCAGAAAATAAGTTAAAAAGTCTTTTTGCAGAAGAAGTGATTTCGTTTATTGTCAAAATCTGGAGTAAACCACTGGCAAAACTCACAGAAAAAAAGGGGAGAGAGAGAAACTTGAAAAACTGGATTAGGAATGAAAAGGGGGAGATCACTATAGATATTGAAGAGATTCAAAGAGATTCAGAGACTACTTTGAGAAACTCTATGCCACAAAACATGAGAACCTGGGAGAAATGGATAAATTCTTGGACTCATATCCCTTTACATTTGAATAAGAATGATGTAGCAATTAAACAGCCCCATAACTATTGATGAATTTCAAAAGGTAATCAAAAGTCTTCTCAAAAACAAAAGCCCAGGCCCAGAAGAGTTCATTAACAAATTCTTTCAAACCTTTCAAGAGGAACTACTACCCAGACTTTTCAGGCTTTCTTATGAAATTCAAGAATCAGGAACACTTCCAATCAGTTTTTATAAAGCTAATATCACCTTGATACCAAAACCAAACAGATGCTACCAAAAAAGAAAATTACAGACCAATATCCCTGATGAACACAGATGCAAAGATCCTCAATAAACTCCTGACAAATAGGATTCAATGCCTCATCAAGAAGGTCATTCACCACAACTAAGTAGGTTTCATACCAGGAATTGTTTAACCATTTAAACCAGGAATGGTTTAACATACATAAATCAATATAATACATAATATCAATAAAAATTAAAATAAAATTATATTATCATATCAATAGATGCAGAGAAAGCATTTGATAAGGTCCAACACATATTCTTGATAAAAACCCTCATCAAGATGGGAAAGAAAGGAACTTTTCTCAATATAGTCAAGGCCATCTATCACAAGCCAATGGCAAATATTATTTTCAATGGAGATAAACTAAAAGCATTTCCTCTATAATCTGGTAAAAGATAAGGCTGCCCTCTCTCACCACTACTATTCAACATAGAACTGGGAATACTTGCTTTAGTAATCAGGCAAGGAAAAGATATCAAGGGCATCCAGATAGGAAAGGAAGAAGTCAAGCTCTCACAGTAGATGACATGATACTATATTTAGAAAGCCCTAAAGACTCTGCCAAATCCAAAACTACAGAGGCCCGGCTGGGCTCAGAACACTCCGCATGTCAGGATTTCTGGAGTGTTTGACTGGTATGTTGGGGGCTCTGGGCAGGACAGCTAGCCATAGGACCCTTGGGCTGACCACTTACTCCAGGCGAACAAGATTCCCCCCACACCAGGCGGGTCTTCAGGGCCACACCTGGTTAATCGGGCCCTGGGGGGAGGGGGTGAGAAATTCCTCCCTAGGCATCCAAAAACTACAGAACCGCACGGGGGGCTCACGCCCCCACGCGTACTTCATGTATTAAGAGTATTTCTTTTTCTTTTGTTATGTTTTGCATATACAGAATGTTCATTTTGCATTCTGCCCTTTCCCACACCCCTACGAAGCTCTTTTTTTACTCCTTAACTCTCTAACCCCCTCCCAAACGTCACTAAACTACATTACTCTTCTTAACTTTAGTAGTGTACAATCCTAATCACAGTCCAAAACTGTGCATTGTGTATAACAACCCCAAACTGTTTCAAGATACATATAATGGACACGTATTTCTTTAGAATATTTTGTGTTTCTTCTCTGACAGCTATAATTCTTACTAAATGTTGTCTTATACAGTGACGATTCTAACCACTTTATATCTTCTGTTTTTGAGCTGTTTAACGAGGAATTTTGGTGAAAGAGTCCCCCAGTTTAATGCTTATGATTGAACCATATCATGGGAATAATTGGAATTGTACTTATGGCCCCCATATGCGACAATAACACCACGTGGCATTGCTTCTTATTTGCATAGGCACATTAAAATGGAAAAATACTATACATACAAATAAGATCCTATCTAATAGTGATTGGAACACACAAATCTTGTAGTGAAAAGGGACCTTACAACCTGAACATTGACATAACGACCTGGCACAGACCTCAGAAGAAAGGGCATTTTCCATTCTCCCCTGAACCAGGGAAGCCATCCACAAAACATCCAGGCTGGTCTATAACATCACCTGGAAGCAGTCCTCTACCATGGAAGACCCTATACTGCTCAGACATCGACCTGCTCAAAAGAGACTTCCCTTAAAACTGAGAAGACTTAACAACAACAACGACCTACTTACAGGACAGGGCTCCCTGCATTGCCCTTTGATTGTGAGGTGAAAGGAGAGGATGCTCCACATCCTGACTTCAATGTAGGATATGCAGATTCCAGGATCTTTAATACAGAAACATGATACCAACAACAGAGACTGTGTGAAAAATAAAAGTGTGTTGGCACTACAGACAATGTCTTGGATTGGACAATCTAGCTTGCCTGGAGACTAGAGTTGGTCTTGTGCCAGGAAACTTCAGGGGTCAGGTCTCTTTGTATTTAGGCCAAGGTTATTTCTTTCCATGTCTCTCATATTTTGGTGGGCCTATGCAAACAACAATTGCCACTCTAACACCATTTTTACTGTGCTCCTTTGACTCTAATCCTTAAAAAGAACTCACTTAAAATTTGAGGTTAACTTAAGCTAATATGCATGTATATGGAAATGTAAGAAAATACTATGCCTGTAATATTTAAGGAGTTACATAAGTTTTATGGCTTTGGATTGCCTTATGTGCTGTTAAAAAATATTATAATGTGTTACAATCTGGGGACTTGAGGGACAAAGTAATTGTACATGGATTCTGTCTTAATGTTCTTTGGCTGAAATTTCAAAGTTAAGATATCAGCATGGGGACTTCTGAGAATTATGTTATGGGTGATTGTCCTTCCACTGTAACTTTACCTTGTCCTCTTTCTTTGCATCCTTGTTCTCATAATTAAAAATAAAAATAAAAAAAAGACTCTGCCAAAAAACATCTAGAAACAATAAATTCATATAGCAAAGTGGCAGGTTACAAAATTACCATGCAAAAGTCAATGGCTTTCCTATAGACTAATAATGATAAGAAGAAATAGACATCAAAAAACCAATCCCATTCACATTAATGCCACACAAAGTCAAATATCTTGGAGTCAACTTATCTAAAGAGTTGCATGAAAAAATGCTCCACATGACTAGTTATCAGGGAGATGCAAATCAAAACAATTATGAGGTACCATTGCACACCACAGAGATTGGCACACATCACAAAGAATGAGAACAAGTAGTGCTGGCGGGGATGTGGAGAGAAAAGAACTCTTATCCACTGCTGGTGGGAATGCGGTTTAGTCCAACTTTCATGGAAAGCAATATGGTGATTCCTCCAAAAACTGGAAATTGAGCTCCCATATGATCCAGCTATACCAGTCCTAGGAATATAACCTAGGAACACAAAAATACAATACAAAAATC
The DNA here is from genome assembly GCF_024139225.1 of Suncus etruscus. NCBI lineage: Eukaryota > Metazoa > Chordata > Mammalia > Eulipotyphla > Soricidae > Suncus > Suncus etruscus. The sequence continues at coordinate 108,508,126 of NC_064852.1, read as the reverse complement.
TCTTCCTCACACCTATATTCATTGCAGCACTATTTACAATAGCCAGACTCTGGAAACAACCAACATGCCCTTCAACAGATGAGTGGCTAAAGAAATTGTGGTACATATACACAATGGAATATTATGCAGCCATCAGGAGAGATGAAGTCATAAATTTTGCCTATACATAGATGTACATGGAATCTATCATGCTGAGTAAAATAAGTCAGAGGGAGAGAGATAGACACAGAATAGTCTCACTCATCTATGGGTTTTAAGAAAAATAAAAGACATTCTTGCAATAATTTTCAGAGACAAAAGAGAGGAGGACTGGAGTTCCAGCTCACTACATGAAGCTCACCACAAAGATATATGAGTGCAGTTAGAGAAATAACTACATTGAGAACTATCCTAACAATGTGAATAAATGAGGGAAATAGAAAGCCTGTCTAGAGTACAGGCAGGGGAGGGTTGGGAAGGAGGAGATTTGGGACATTGGTGATGGGAATGTTGCACTGGTGAAGGGTGGTGGTTTTTACATGATTGAATCCCAACCACAATCATGTTTGTAATCAAGATGTTTAAATAAAAATATTAATTAAAAAGAAATTCAGAAAAAAAGAGTTGAAGGATGTATACAAAGAAAACTACAAAAGTCCGCTTCTCATGGATTGGCAAGATTAACAGCATTTAAATGGAAATACTCCTCAAAGCATTGTACAGATTTAATGAGATCCCTCTAATGATACCTATGACATTCTTCAAAGAAGTGGATCTTACTCTCCTGAAATTCATTTGGAACAATAAACACCCATGAATAGCTAAAGCAATCCTTGAGAAAAGGAATATGGCTGCTATTACTTTCCCCAATTTTAAATTGTATTAGAAAGCAATAGATATTAAAACAGCATGGTATTTGAATAAAGACAGATCCTTAGATCAGTGGAATAGACTTGAGTATTCAGAGAATGTTCATCAGGCATACAATCAACTAATCTTTAATAAAGGGACAAGAAATTCAAAATGAAGCAAGGAAAGCTTTTTTTTTTTTTTTAAAGTCTTGTTGGCAAAACTGGTTAGCCACTTGCAGCAAAGCAAACTCAGACCCCCATCTAACACCATGCAAAAAAGGTCAAAAATAAATGAATTAAAGACCTTGATATCAGGCCTGAAACCAATAAGGTATATAGAACAACATGTACGTAAAACACTCCAAGACATTGAGACTAAAGGCATCTTCAAGGAGGAAACAGAACTCTCCAATCAAATGGAAGCAGTAATAAACACATGGGACTATATTATGCTGAGAAGCTTCTGCACCTCAAGGGATACAAAAACCTCCCACAGAATTGAGAAAATTTTACCTAATGCCCATCCAAAATTTACAAGGTACTAACAGAACATAACAAGAAAAAAAACATCTAACCCCATCAAAGAAATAAAGAGAAGAAATGAACAGACAGTTCCTCAAAGAAGATATACAAATGGCCAAAAGACACATGAAAAAATGCTTCACATCACTAATCACCAGGAAGATACAAATCAAGGCAAATATGAGGTTCCATATCATAACACAGAAACTGGCACACATCACAAAGACCAAGAATAATCAGTTATGATCGGGATGTGAAGTGAAAGGAATATTCATTCACTGTTGGTGGGAATTCCATCTAGTCCAGCCCTTATAAAAAACAATATGGAGATTCCTTAAAAAACTGGAAATCATGCTTTCATACGATTCAGCTCTACTACTCCTAGGGATATGCCCTAGAAACAGAAAAATACAATTAAAAAAATCCCTTCCTTGCACCTATATTCATTGTAGCACTATTCGCAGTAGCCAGATTCTGGAAACAACCAAGATGCCCTTCAACAGATGAATGGCTAAAGAAACTTTGTGACATATAAACAATGGAATATTATGCAGCTGTCAGGAGAGATAAAGTCATGAAATTTTCCTCTATGTGGATAGACATGGAATTTATTATGCTGAGTGAAATTAATCAGAGGGAGGCAGATAGAAACAGAATAGTCTCACTGATCTATGGGTTATAAGAAAAATTAAGAACATTATTGTAATAATACCCAGAGACAATAGACATGAGCGCCAGATGGACCTGCTCACAATAAAAAGCTCACCACAAAGATTAGTGGTGCAGTTTTGAAATTACAGTAATAACTATCATGACAATCTCAATGAGTAAGAGATGTAAAATGCCTATCTCAAATACAGGCAAGGGATCTGAAAGAGGGAGTGGGAATGTTGCACTGGTGAAGGGATGTTCTCTTTATGACTGAAACCCAACTACAATCATGCTTACAATTAGGGTGCTTAAATAAATATTTAAAAAATAAAAAAAACAAACTCATTCACATTAGTGCCACACAAACTCAAATATATTTGAGTCAACTAAAGAGGTGAAGGACCCATACAAAGAAAACCACAAAAGCCTGCTTTAAGAAATAAGAAGGACACAAGGAAATGGAGACACATACCCTGCTCATGGATTGGCAAAATTCATGTCATAAAATGGCAATGCTGCCCAAAGATTTGTACAGATTTAATGCAATCCCTCTAAAGATACCTATGACATTCTTCAAAGAAGTGGATCAAACACTCGTGAAATTCATTTGGAAGAATAATCACCCACACATAGCTCAGGTTAATTTTCTAAATCATCTAGGTCAATTAGAACTCCAGTGGTAGGCAGAGTTTCTACCCTTGTGATTGCTTAGAAAACACCACTGAAACTGGACCAAAATTTCTTCTTTAATTTTGAGACATCCCAGAGATTTAGGTAGAGACTTAGAGGAAGTATGCCAGGGAAGAGTATTTTCTGTTTCCAACTTGATAGTTTTACCTAAATCATAGATGCTGAATGTCAGCTATAGTTTATATTAGTAATTGTAAGTTACTAAAACAAAATTGTAAAACTTAATTTCTATTTTAGATAGTTTTTATTCTTATGCATGGATTCCTATTACTATAAAAGTGGAAGCTAATTTTATTAAAGTAGAGAAATTTTTTCAATGTATTTGATTTTTTTATCACAAGATTCCGAGCAGCACACTTAAGTTAACTGCAAGCAATGTTTATATGTTGTATCTCAGTTGTTTACAACTGTATGTGTATAATTACTCATGGAGTAAAAAAATATATGTAAATAAGGAAATAGTAAATAGATATGACTTCCATTACACATGATATACAAATATTTCTCAAGTGCACACCAACAATCTGAATCAGAAGCCTTTGAACTATAATTTTTCTTTTGGCTAAAGTATGTATGAATATACTTCACTTACAGGCAGGCTTTTAATTTAGTATTTTTGATGTATATCATCTCAAAGTATTAACTTACATGTGTATTTCGTTTTTTTGTTTGTTTGTTTGTTTTTGGTTTTTGGATCACACCCGGCAGCACTCAGGGGCCACTCCTCTCCTGGCAGGCTTGGGGAACCATATTGGATGCTGGGATTCGATCCACCTTCCGTCTGCATGCAAGGCAAACACCTTACCTTCATGCTATCATTTTGGCCCATCAAATTCTTATTTTAAATAGACACCCTTTAGAAAATCTTTGAAAAACTCAGGAAAAGTTATTAGAACAAATTTAAGTGTGCCTTGATTAGTCTGACTTCCCATTTTTCTTCACCAAGTCTACAGTTGCATTGAATAACTCCTTTTAAAGAGGATGCCAGATCTTACTCATTTTTTAAAGCACATTTTCAAATGTATCTTCACTCTAATATGTACCACCCAGGAACTCTGGAAAATTAACTCAGGCTCTATATGAAGTTCCTCAAGCACTAATCTCAATTCAGTGCACCAAGGTTCAAATCTAGGTTTCCTAAATATAAAGACCACACTCAGATATTTCAGCTATCACTCAAGTCATAGAACCAAATGTTTTTCAAACTCAACATAATGCATTTTCATAGAGAAGAAAGACCGAAATGTCAATAAAATAGAAATACAAAAGCACCACAGCAATAAAGACAACAACCAAACACTAATCATGGTCCCAAAATAAAGACGAATCAAAGCACAGGGGAAAAAAAAAGGCAAAGGGAAAAAAAAGCAACAAAAATTACAAAACAAATTAATTAGTGCTATTTTTTTTTTGCAGAGGCACAGTAAAAATTGGGGAGATTATAAAGGTAATTCCCCTGGCCTAAGAGATACAGGGTTTCTCCGACCTTGAAGTATACTGTCCTGGGTAAAACTACATACTCTGTACATGCTCTTTTACTCTCCCCTATGTCCTTTTGTGATGTCTGGAAGTGTTTCCTTCACTGTGGATTATAAAATCAGTCCTCTTTAGCTAGTGATTTTAGTATTTGCACATGTCATAGGATGGAGCCTAGGATGGAGTCTTTCTTTACAGTTCCAGAAGTTCTGTTCCATCACTGTTGTTTAAATCAGTCTTCTGTAGTTGGTGGTCTTGGACAAAGCTTAGGATAAAGTCTTTCATTATGTTTCCAGAAGTTTTGCTCAGTTGCAGTTATTTCAGTCAGACCTCTGGAATTAGAGATCTTGGTTGTCGTACAGATTGTAGGTCTTAAAGTCTCTGTGAAATATCTTTCACTTTAAAAATCCTCTGTGATCTGTTTATTTCTCCATCTGCTCTAACATTTTGTAATTACTGATCTTTTGATTGGTCCTTTTTCCCCAAAAACATTAGGAACCATATTAGGTATTAGAACCTTTTTATGTTGGCTTCTTTTACTTTTATTATAAATATAAGCTATAAATATTTTTATGCTTATTTTTGTTTGTGTGTAAACATAAATTTTTAATTCAGTTGAGTCAACATAAGGAGAATAATAGCTGGAAAGTTTAATTTTATAAAAACTATTAATTGTCTTCCAAAGTGACTCTCCATTATGCTTTCCCAGATGCAATAAACGAGAGATTTGATTGTTCCATATTCTCTCAGCATTTTGAGTTGTCAGTGTTCTGAGTGCTATTACACTATTGTACACTATTGTGTAGTAGAATTACTATAGTTTTAATTAGAGATTCCATAATGGTATGTTATCTGAAACATTTTTGGGTGTTTATTTACTATTTGTATATTTTGTATAATATGGTGTCTTCAGATATTTGACTAATTTTTATATGGTTAAAGTATCAACTTTTAGAAGTTATTAACATATTAAGTTTTATAATTTCTTTGTAGATCTTGGGTAATTTTATCAGATATGTCAGTTGCAAATATTTTCAGTCTGTACCAATCTTTTCATGATCCTGATCTTTTCTTTAATTTTATGTATTTTTATGCATAAAAGGAATGTATTTTAGAAAATTTGAGGGATATGAATATTTAGAAGTGAGAGTCAACTACCTAAGTACTCTTCTATAGTAACTTGATTATTGTAATGAAATTTTATTTTTGTAAGAAATAAAATTATGTCTCCTGCTAAGAACATGAACACCTTAGTGATCCCACAATACAAAATGCTATTCTTTCACTTAACAGGCAAGTGAAAACTAGAAACATACACTGGATAGTGATAAGTTCATAATATATACAGGCAAGTCAACAAAGACAATTAAGTATTCCTGGCTTGCACAAGTAAAAATATAACCCCAGAGAATATACAAAATCTTCAGATAAAAATATTATGAGTTTGAACTTTATTATAATATAGGACTATTTTATTAAACACACACTGAGACTGTATAAATAATAAGCCAGTATAAGAAAACATTAAATGAATCATACTGATTCAGAAGATTGTGAAATGAGTAAGTGGTGTCAAACACATGCCTTAGGGAGAACTTGAACACAAGCAGGACTAATATCTTTCCTTGCCCTGTCCTCATAATGAGTTTTTCATACTAGATCAAAGAGAGAGAGAGAGAGATAGAGAGATACAGAGAGAAAGAGATAAAAGAAAGAGAAAGGAAGAAACACAAACAGGAAAAGAAAGACGGGGAGAAGGGAGACAAACAGTAAGAGCAAGAGAGAGACAGAGAGCAAGACAAAGAGCGAGAATGAGATCTTGTACAACCTTAAATCAATAAACAAAAAGAAAAGTATCATTGTCAGTCAATTGTACCGAAATAATAATTTTCCTATAAGTTCTGTCTTCTGATATAAACAAATTTATACTTGCAATTATGGTAATGATACAAACACAATTTGAGATTTTCCTTTATGTAAAGAAAAACTATAATATTTGCAATCCTTGTAACCTTTTAAAATTAAATTTAATTATATTACAAGTGTCTGGCCTAGAGTTCCAAGTATCTTATTCATTTGACACATATTTTTAGTGTCTGATACGTCTCTAAACCATGTTAAAATATAAAAACAAGCCAAACCTAAGTCAATTATAAACATGAATTATAATAGCATTTAAAATCAGATCATTAGAAAACATGTCTTAGATAATGTGAGATCTACTATGTAGCAATGGTACTAAAGTGAGAATGTTAAAATAGGCAGATACCTTAAAAATGTCTTTCATAGCAAAGTGAACATCCAAATACTGAGAAAGAAAACGTTAATGAGAACAGAGCAGAGAAAGAACAGAGAGTCTAGAGAAAAAAGTTTGGTCAGATCACACATTGCTTTGTAGCTTTATGACAAAGATTGTTGATTAAAAAAAATTCAATGAGAGGTCATTGGACTCGAAAAATAACTGTAGTTTATGGAAACAATAATAGCAAGGGGTGGAAAGTGGGAGAATGGTTATTTTGATGTACAGTTTAAAATGATTATCTAGGACTTCTCAACCTTTCAAAGCAATGAAGTTTGTAAAGGTTTCATTCCTCTATTTTGCGGTGTTGAGAATAAGGTAAAATGTAGAATGTTTAATAACAATTTTGTCTTGTGCCTAGTTCATGTCAGAAGTATCTCCTTCCAGACATTAAAGAATATTCCCAGTTGAGATCCATTGAACTAATCCAATTCATTTTATGTATTTCACAGCTGTGTTGGTGTGATCAAATTACATGATATAAACAAAGTCAATTCTACTATTCCATCAATAGATAAATGATAAAGATATTATATATGTTCACAGTTGAATAGTAAGCAGCTAGGAGATAAAGTTCTGCTATTTCTAATTACATTAATGGACTTAGAGTACATCAGGTTTTCTAAAATAAGGTCCACAAAGACACAGCTTGAAGATTTTGTTTCTATGCAGTACATAAAGAAACAAGAGAAGCAAATGAACTAAATAAACAAAATATAACAGTCTATAAAGCAAAGTAAATATTTAGGAAACATAGCAGAGGTGAATAGTGTATAAAGTATAAATTGTACTATAATATGAAATAATGTAGTATCTAAAATGTTGCTATGCAGTGATGCACACCTCAAATAATAAGTCAATGCTATTTTAAAGTGAGAAATTTAAATAAATCATATGTATTACATTTATATTTGTAGACATGAGTATATATAAGATACATATATAATCTCACATACATATAATATCTCATCTGGTGTTTTTCAACTTGTAATATTACATTTATTCTTTTGTTTTATAATAATAATTTTTATTTTGACCAAAGTGGATTACATATCTTTCACAGTAATATTTTAGGTACATATTGATATTGAATCAGGGGAATTCCCACCACCAAAGTTGTCCTCCCACCACTCCCATTCCCAGTATGCATTCCATATCCCCCTCCCTTATCCCCCTGACTGCTAGTATAAGTGGTCTCCTCTGTGTCTAGCTTGTTGTAGATTGGGTATCAATTCTGTTGTCATTGGCTTTGGGTTAGGTGTTTAAGTCCAATCATTTTTATTACTGCTTAGTGATCATACAATTGTTTAGTCTTGGTTCCCCTTGATTTGAGAGGCGGAACAAGGTGGTTCAAATTATGTGGTTCTGTTTGAAGAAAAGAAAATAATAAAATGGGGTAAAAAGTCTAAGAAGCAAAAAATATGGGCGAAATCCTTCTAGAGGCTATAAATATTAATCTGGGAGAAAGGAAAAAGGATGAGAAACACAACAATACAAAAAGAATGATCCAACAAAAAATCCAAAAAACACCACAGCAATAGAGACAACCACTACACAATAACCACTGTCCTGAAATAAAAACAAAACAAAGCACAAAAGAATGAAAACAACAGCAACAACAGTAACAAATCCAAAAATATTTATTTTGTTCTGTGAACATATGTCATATGCACCCAACTTAGACTCCAGGTGTATAGACAGCGACCGTCCAACCTCGATCCCTAGATCCCAGACATAGAACTGACACAGTTCTTCATAACAGCTCCAGGAACCAAACTTTCTCTGAGACATTCTTAATACTTTTATTCTCTTTTAAAGATATAATTTAATTCTAAGAAGGTAAAAAGATATAAGGACAATTTATGATTTGAACTCAAAACTGCAAATATCTTCAATTTTCTTACTCTCAGTTTTCAATTTAAGATACATTTCAGATGAAAAAATAGAAGTAATTATAAAAATGATTTCCTTAAGTTCTTTTAACACATCTTACTTAACTCTAATTCAAAGAATAAAAAAAAATGGACCCTTGATCTTTAACCCAATTTTAGTTATAAAGAAGTAAATAAATGAGTTTAAATGTTATTATCATTGTTACCTATTCATCTAACCATGTGATAGAATACCTGACACTTGGTGATACCTAATCTGCTGTATTTTGATTAAAGGTTGTATCAAAGGTGACTTTCACCAACCATATTATAAGAAAGTTCTTATTCTCTGAGGTATTCTATGAGGAAGGAGGTGGTTCCACTTGTTTCCACTTAACCAGCAATTTTATTATTTCAACACACAATAGATCTTTAGGTGAGTCTGGTAGAAAGTTTGAATCAAAACAACTTGTGGGCTGTGAATTTAGTCTATGACTCTTACGTTCTTCATGTCTTCTCCTGAGACATACCTATATATGTTCAAAAAGAAGAGAGAAGGATTATGTGTTCAGAAAGATGAGAGAAGTATCTCAGTTTTCTGAGTAGTAATAAATCTTGGTGGAGGCATTCCTAAGTAATAAAAATGATTGATAAGGGTAGGAAAAAGGAGCAGGGAATGGCCAGGAGAATTATCAAAATAGTAAGAAATTATCAAAATTGGTGTGCCATTTTGATCACATTAAACTTACTTCTACATAAAGCTTTTTAATTCATATCCCTGCTACTAAACAAAATCTTTTTCCTTCCAGAAAATAATTGGTTCATGTATATAAAACAAGCCAAAAGAACTGGTGTTTTTAATCCAATGATGGAAAGGATTTTAGTCATCAAATGACTTAGCTTTTTTATGCTATGTTGAAGTCTGAAGTGTGGCCTATGATTTCCATATTCCTTAATATATTCTTCTTCTTCTTCTTCTTCTTTTTTTTTGGTTTTTGGGCCACATCCAGTGACAATCAGGAATTACTCCTGGCTATGTGCTCAGAAATCACTCCTGGCTAAGGGGACCATATGAGATACCGGAGGATTGAACCCAGGTGCCGTTATGGGTCAGTCGAGTGCAAGGCAAATGCCCTACCACTGTGCTCACTCTGGCCCCATATTTCCAAATTCTTTTGAATGTTTTCTGGCACCAGCTCTCAAGTAAACCATGTACATTATCATCCTTAGTTCAGAATCTTCTTTTAGTATAACCCAAATACTTTGAGCATCTTAATGTATATTTTCTAATTTTTTTGAATAGTATGTGATGAAATTATATCTTGTCATAAAATTGATGATATATTGTCATGAAATTGTCATGTATTGGTTATGGAAATGTTGCACTGGTGAAGCGTTTTTATTTTTTTACATATATAAACGAATCAAAAAAAAGAAAAGATAATGCCTCCTAATGCTTACCACAAGCTGTGTTCTTTATACTGACTGTATGGAAAGAGGAGGTACAGTAAATGTTCCCCATATACACCTCAAACCAGGCTCTTTACCTGGTCTGTATTGTGAATGGGGGGACAAAAAAAGAGATAGGTCTTTTTAAAATCATGGTAGAAATGCTTAGTTCTTTCAAATACATTTATTAAGGATTTTGAGCAACATAATCTTGGTCTAAATGACATAAAAACAACATGTTAGATAATTAGATAGTTAATTAGAAAGCTGAACTCTAAACTATTAACACTTGTTTTGTTTTGTTTTTGTTTTGGAGCCACAGCTGGCGGCACTCAGGGGATACTCTTGACTCTGCACTCAAAAATTACTCCTGGCAGGCTGGGGAACCATGTGGCATGCAAGGTATTGAACCCAGGTTGGATGCACACAAGGCAAATGCCCTACCCACTGTGCCCTATTTACTCTTTTATACACTGACTTGAAGTTGCTGACTTATGGGTCTCAGTTCTGCATTTGAAAAGTTTTAGAAAAAATTTAGAAATGAAAGTTTTCTTTTAGAAGAGAAACTGAGTGTTAGTACCTCTACTCTTAAGGTTTAGGAGTTTAAAATATTAGCCTAGAGCTCAATAAGTAGGGTAAAAGATTAAATATAAACACGGAACTCCCAACTTACAGAAGTAAAAGCAATGCTACTGAGACTTGAAAAAAAATCCAATGATTAAATATGATTTAGAAATTAATAGGAAAACAACTCTCCTCTCAAAGTAATGAGATGAACCTCCTACATAATTAAGAATGTAGGTAAAATCTAACAGGTTAATTCTGTATCTAGGCAGAATTATTATTTAAAGCAAAAAGATAAATTCTCTAACCATCCCTACCACATAGCACAAAATTTCTGTTCATGTCACCTTTTAGAACTTCTTGAATATTCTGCTACACAATAGTTACCCAAACCATTGATTGTTGACTAGAATTATTTAATTGTAATAAAGTACTATCTAGTTGACATGAAGTAAAAATACATTTATTAGGTAGTCCATCTCATTTCACTTGTTGATTGGACTTCTTTTTTAGGTTTTCAACTCCCTGAACTTTGGGATCCAATTTTCTTACATATTAGAGGGTGATTGATAAATCCAGCTGTTTTACATTGTTAAAAAATGAAAAACTGTTGATATTTGATGGTGTGTTTTAGCATTAGGTTCACAAAGTACAGGACAGACTAGCCAAATATATTTTGCATTAGTTTGGAACCCCCTGCAAAATCCACAGGGAAAATAAACATACATTTCCTGGTAATTTTACATGGGTTTTTAATAATATTTGATGACTAGAAAGTCTGTAGGTCATTTTCAAAAGCAAGCAATGGGAAGTTGGGTTGAGTTGAAATAGTTGCAACTCTTTCCCTACAATATTCAAGCATATAAAGCTATGTAATAAAGTTTATTTAGATCATTAAAATATGCTAACTTCTAGGATAAATCTCATAAACAAAATATTTTTAAAACAAAAGCACTCAATTTTCAAAATCTGAGCAATAAAACTCACAGTTCTATCTAATTTAGTATAGGAAATTATTTTGCTTTGAGAAATTATTTTCACTGAAAATGAACCTACTGGAAGATATTAAGTTCAATGAATTAAGCCAGAAGGATAAAAACATAAAATCATTTATATTTGGTATTTAGAACAACTGCATAAAGAAATACAATGGTTTAAGTGGGAATTGTCTTGAATAACCTTGGCCCCAAAGTATAGCAAGGAGAAGAAAAGAGATTGAGTGAAGAAAGAGAAAAACAAATATGAAAGGATGGGGATCCAGGGCTATGTGATTTCAGGTGCATTGGTGCTGTTTAAAAAAAGGACAGAATTAAATATCTAAGCCAAAGCCAACAACACTGGAATCAGGAGACCCAAGCATTAACAATGTAAATTTAAAATGAGCCTATTATACTGGCAGACTGGGGCTAGAGGGTGGTGATAAGGGATGCCACTCAAGACACAATTGATGGAGGGAGGTCCACACTGGTGGGTGAAATTGGCTCTGATTCATTGTATGTCTGAAACCCAACTATGAAGAACTTTGCAAATCACAATGGTTTCAATAAAATTAAATTAAATTAAAAAATGAATCTACTTTCTGCTCTTATCTGTAAAGCTTCTCACAAACTCATCTCACCTTGGATTAACAAAATTACAAATGCTTACAGATGGAAAGAACCTCTCTATACTTCGAGTGTACCCCTTGCTGGAGTCAGTGAACTCATCTCCCACACAAAGTTGAAATTCACAAAATTAATTCATTGACCTGTGCCAATAATTTCCATGAATAATATTAACCTAGGCATCTCATTCATCTTATTTTAAAAGATACATACTTTTGACAAATGTTAATATATATATTAATAAAGCTTAGAAGTATCAAGTGTGTCCATTCATATCTGAAGTGCTGAAAATTAATGTTGAAAGCTGAAAAATAAAACCTCAAAATTGAATGTATAAACATATTCAGTAATATAATTTATCAAGTACATAGTTTTTAGTGGGTTATGATCCAATCAAGCAAAATAGAAACCTCAAAATCTACCTCAAGAACCACTTTCTCCAAGAAAAGAAAGTAATACTTATGCGAACTATATATGTATGCAGTTTGAAATTTTTGAAAAGTCTTGACTCTTTTATGAGTAGCTTGGTTATATTTTTTAATAACTTAGCTATAGTTGCAGTACAACTGTATACTGCAGGGAGGAGAAGCTGAAATATGAAACATTTATATTTTAATAAAATTGTTTCATTTCTTTTTTTTTTTTTTTTAAATATGGAACGCTTCACGAATTTGCGTGTCATCCTTGCGCAGGGGCCATGCTAATCTTCTCTGTATCGTTCCAATTTTAGTATATGTGCTGCCGAAGCGAGCACAAATTGTTTCATTTCTAAACATTAGGATGAAGACAAATGATAATAATATTAGATCAAATTTTTCTCAACCTTGTTCCAGCCATAGTCTTCTTATTCCAAACTTGCTTACTTCCTATCTAAGCTTAATGGTAGGCCTCAAGGCTTCTTGAATTGGCACCTGATTTACAAAATTTTCAACTATTGTCCTTTTGTAATATTCTGGGGTTTTCTAGGCCATTTAAAATCTTGTTAAAAGAAAAAACACTGTTCTAAACTATTAAGGTTATTATGAATGATCACAGATTATTAAATTTTTTTTCACAAATAATAGAAAATAAAATCAAATACTGTTAAAAACATTGTGGGAATTCAATCATAAGATGGGTAATGAGACCATGCCATGCTTGTCTTTTAATGAAACATTTAAATAGAAAATTATATTGTAATTACTGTGAAATCTATTTAATAATTGAATCATTTGATGTTTTGTGAATAACCAAGTGTTGCTTCTCATATGCAATCTGAATGAAAGAACTATGGTAATGCTAATAATTGTATCACAGCATGTTGAGCATTATCTTCCTATGATATTTTACATTTTTAACATTTTGTATATCCATGTACTAACACTTAGGAAAAAAGGTGTTACATTTCTCAGTTTATGCCATAAGCTATGAGAGTTGTAAGTGGAAGAGGAAAGTTTTTAGCATCTGGATACTATAAATGATGTTACTTTCTAATAGAAAAGTCTGTGTATAATCAAGTATTTATAAAATTTGGATGCAATTTTCTCTAAAATTTATTCTTGTCTATATATACTTTCCAAATTTATTATGAAAGTGATATTTAAAGTAATTCCCATTTTTTATCTCAGAAAAAAATTAGTTAACTATGTCATAGAGGCCCCATGAAATTATAGGTCTGTATTAAATAACCTACTCCAATACATAAATTTATTGTTGAGAGTTCTAACCATAGTTTCACCTCATTTCAATAAGTATTTACCTAACAAACTATGTGCCATGATAGACACCTCAATCAATTTATGGGGATATAAGATACTCTGGTAAAGACATATTGAAAATTGCCTGAGACATGACAGTCATTAGAAAACTTGACTAAGATATGGTGCAGAGTTGACTAATATTTGAAAACTTACAATAACTTTCTGGAGTTTCAATATATATTTTAGAGATCATTTTGTTTTATATTAGCACTATATTAAAATATGAATACACAACATTATTACATAAGTAAGATTACTTACATATATTATGTATTTCATTATTCATTATTATAATTACATTTAATAATTCATTATTGGTATATAAATTGCCAAAAAATAATGAGCAAAACTACACTCTTATTCAGTTAGAAAATTGTTGGAATCATATCATCTTCAATAATTTAAACTATACTGAAATAATGAATCACTGAGATTAATGTCAAGTTGCTAGGAGTTTTATAATATAAGTTGAATATCATTATGTCACGATTCTGGATACTGATTGTAAAATGCTGTTTTATTTGTTTTTAGTTGGGGGCCAGAGCAAGTAGTACACTGGGCTTACTTATGGCTCTGTGCTCAGGGATCAGTTCTGATAGACTTGGGAATTATCTTGGATACTAGAAACTGATCTTGAGTCACTATATGCAAGATATTATTTTTTCTCTACCTGTTAGTCTATGCTCTAACCCAGGGGTCTTCAAACTATGGCCCGTGGGCCACATGCAGCCCGCAGAGGAGACTGATCCAGCCAGCCAGCAGTGAGCGCTGTTTGGTTGCCAAGATACCTGCCAGCATATACACTCAGTGTCACAGTTTCTCAGGGATGATGTCAACCGCCTCTGCCCACGGCATGTTGTGTGCTGGGAGGGTGGGCATGAGGGCTGTGTTGAGAGGGACACTGATGTGCCCTTGCGCCTGGCGCTTGGCACGCACGTTGCTGATGACATCACTGGAGGGCACGTGTGGCGAGGAGTACCACATGTGGGTGACTATATGATGTAAAAATGCGCCTGCTCCACCCCCAGGCAACGTGGTGTCTGTGTGCTGTGCCTGCCTGTCCATGAGGTTTTCCTCCACTCCCTCCACTGCCAAAGGTCAGTCAAAAGTGCCATAGAAATAAATTTTTGCCAGATGGGGGGGTTCTGCCGATTGGACTGTGGGTGACTCATATGAACATTCCCCTTTGGGGGTGGTGAGGCAGTCAGTGCTAAAATCAAAGTTAGGGGGTGGGTGGTGGTTGGGAGGTTAGGGGTTCGGTGCTGAATTGCCCATGTGGAAAATTAGGGGTTCGATGCTGAAGCATTTTAAAGGGGTTACATTGAAAATTTTATATGCATTTTGCAATACCTTTTCAGTGTTCACATGCTGATTCCGAACATATCAATTTGGGCATTATATAGGGAGATATAACTGAACTATCAGGGACTGAGCTGGTCTGCTTAGAAAAGCCTGCAAGGGGTAAGTGTTCACATCAGGGACTAATGGGGGTTCATACACTGTGTGTATATATATATACACACATATTTGTATTTCACTAATATCAGTTTGGAATCCCTAGGAAACAATGATGTCAAGAAAAAGAAAAATTGACGGCGAGTGTAAGATATTCAAAGAAGGGGCCGGGCGGTGGCGCAAGAGGTAAGGTGCCTGCCTTGCCTGCGCTAGCCTTGGACGGACCACAGTTCGATCCCCCGGTGTCCCATATGGTCCCCCAAGCCAGGAGCAACTTCTGAGCGCATAGCCAGGAGTAACCCCTGAGCGTTACCGGGTGTGGCCCAAAAACCAAAAAAAAAAAAAAAAAAAAAGATATTCAAAGAAAAGTGGACTTATGATTACTTTTTTATGTGGTACAAAGAAAAACTGTGTGTCTGATATGCCAGAATATAGTTGCTGTGTTCAAAGAATACAATTTGTGACACCACTATCAAACTCAACATAAAGATAAATATGATTGTTTGGTTGGAAAAGCGAGAAAAGATAAAATATTACAACTGAAACATACACTGATGAATCAGTAAAATACTTTTGTGAAGCAGAAGCAGTTAAATACTTCCTCACTGCGGGCAAGTTTTCAAGTTGCCAAGTTAACAGTGCGCAATGGCAAACCATTTGTGGAGGGAGAATTTGTTAAAGAATGCCTTATTTCTGTTGCCAGAGATGTGTCCAGAGAAGGCCGATTTATTTAGTACAGTGAGCCTTTCAGGAGTTACAATGACACGAAGGATTGAAGAAATGGGAGAAAATTTGCTGCACCATTTGCAAAACTCTGCAAAGAAACTTTGCTATTTTTCCTTGGCACTCAACAAAAGCAATGATGTTCATGATTCTGCCCAACTTCTCATTTATATGCGTGGGACAAATGAGTATTTTGAAGTCACAGAAGAGCTTGCTGCACTGCAGAGTATCAAAGGTACAACCACAGGAGGGATATATTTGAAGAGGTTTGCCAAACTGTGAATGGTTTGGAGCTGGACTGGGTTATACTAGTCAGTGTAACAACTGATGGTGCTCCTAGCATGGTGGGGTCTAAGAGAGGAGTAATTGCTCACATTACACAAGAAATGGACAAACATAACCATCCTCATCCAATTGCCATACACTGCCTCATCCACCAACAAGCACTGTGTTGTAAATCACTGAAGTGGGACTCTGTTATGAAAATTGTGGTATCTGTGTTAATTACATTAGAACTCATGCACTAAACCACAGACAATTTCAGGAATTTCTCTCTGAGGTAAATGTTGCCCATGAAGATATTCTGTACCACACAGAAGTCCATTGGCTGAGTAGAGGGAGAGTTTTGAAACGTTTCTATGACTTACTTCCGCAGATTACAGCTTTTCTACTTTCAAAAAACCAAGAAGTACCAGAGCTCAATGATGCAGAATGGAAATGGCACCTTGCCTTTCTGACAGATATAACAGAGCTACTCAACAGTTTCAATCTGAAACTTCAAGGCAGGTGGAAGCCCATCTGTGCTATGGCATAGCATGTGAAAGCATTTGAAGTAAAATTAGGCCTTCTCATCAAACAAGTACAGGAGGAAAACTTCAGTCATCTCCCAACAACTCAAAACCTGTCAGCGGACAAACCATTGGTTGCATTCCCAAAGGAAACATGTCTGGCTTCACTAGAATTGTTGCAAAAGGAGTTTCAATTTAGAATCAAAGAACTTCATCTCCATAAACAGGACATACAGCTTTTTCATAACCCATTTTCTGTTGAGATTGAAAATGTCCTTACAATTTACCAAATGGAACTGGCTGAACTGCAGAATTGTGACTCTCTGAAAGATGCATTTAAGTCAAGTAACCTTTTGAATTTCTATGCATCTCTCCCCCCTGAGACATATCCAAATATCAGGAACCATGCACTCAAAATGGTAACCATCTTTGGTAGCACTTATGCCTGTGAACAGACTTTTTCAAGAATGAAACATCTGAAATCTCCAACCAGATCAAGATTAACTGATGCCCACTTGCATCACTTGTTACGGCTGCCAGGAGCGATTTCTGAGTGTGGAGCTAGGTGTGACCCTAGCAGCACCTGAGCGCTGCTGGGTGTGACCCAAAAACCAAACAAACAAACAAACAAACAAAAAACCACAAGAAAAACTTGAACATGTACATTGTTGAATATGTAACTGATTCAATCCCCAATGTTAATTTTAAACCTGACATCATTCAGATTTGGTACCGAATATATGTCTTTTTATATGACTATAAAGGTAAAAATAACCCATTTTTATTTTTAAGCAACTGGTAAACAGGTCCTTCTACTTGCTGCTCCACCACCTCAAGTGAGGCAGGTCTCTGGTTGACATCACCAGGCGTAATCCTGAATGAGAGGCAGAGCACCTCCTTACCAATTAGGTCCCAGCAGATGCTACACTTGATCGAAGCCATATAAATGGACCCCCACCACAGAGTTTGGCATTCTGCTTGCTGAATTCCAGGTTAGACTTGTTTCTGTTTGACATCACTGGGCCTAATCCTCCCCTCAAGCATAGTCTCAACAGCCTCCACACTGGAGGCTATAAAGGATCCACATTCCAACTACTGAAACTACAGATTTACTCAATAAATTATTCATTGATCAAAGTTATGCCTTTTGTCATTTGGTAAAGATGAGAAGAGAAGAAAGAGAGCAATCTCAATCTAATTCCTCATTATCTTTCAGGGGGTCTGACTACAAAGACAACCAGCAGCATAGCAAGAACACCAGAAAATCAATGGGGAAAACAAGAGAAGCCTGTCATCAAACTAATGAGTAAAAACAGTATCACTGAAGACTTAATCAACACCATTAATCTCTAAGATAAGTTTTAGTGATACTATGATGTGGACAATCAATGAGTTCAAAGGACCAATAATATACAATAATGCTCAAATCATTAGAAGTTTGAGTCAAAATAGGAAAAAATAGTGTAATCAGAAATGACATAAGATGAGCAAAAGATTGTGGAGCTCAAAAGTGAGAAGCAGACAACTTCTAAGAAACAGAAGAAGGTGAAAAATAATATGAAAAGAAAATAAACAGCATAACAGAGAACTATGATATAACTTCAAGAGGAGCAATATAAGAATAAAAATACTGAAAAGCAGCAAGATCAGAAAAGATATTTACATACAAAGGAAAACCCATAAGATGTACAACAGATGTATCAAATAAAATTCTGATAGTCAAAAGAGTATGGAGGAATATAATCCCAAAACTCAACAGAATGAATACCACATCAAGACACTATGCATTAATATTTGAAAGAATATCAGAACTTTATGGATGAGAAGGAAATGGCTTAGACAATTCATAGCTTAAAACTAACTTTGTAAGAAGTGTTAAAAGAGCTCCTAAAAAGAACAGGAAAAATTTTCCAACACATGGCATTGAGTGGGATAGAGTAATAATAGAGTGGGTAGGTCATTTGCCTTGCACATGGTAAACCTGGGTTTAATATCTGGCATCCCCATATAGTCCTTTGAACCCTGTCAAGAATGATCTCTGAGCTCAGAGCAAGAAGGAAGCCCTGAGGACTGCCAGCTGTGACTCCCAAAACAAAAACAAAACATGTGACATTGACTATGGCACTCACTAATGATACATATGGGTGTCTAATATATTAAGAAAGGTATGTCTGCATTTAGTTTGTTAAAAGATTTTATAATTTTTAATTATTAAAAATTAAAATAATTTTAATTGTATTGATAAAAATCACAAATAAACTTATTGATTTATTGTCTGATAATACTATTTGCAATACTTTAAATTTTTTGGAAAAATTTAATATAAAATAAATTTGTTATATGCCTTCCATGGGGGCAGTCTGGGAGTTGGGAGAAAATCTGAAGACACTGGAAGAGGAGGGGACACTTGGATTGTTGTTGTAACACTATGTGCCTAAAGCAACTCTAATGATGAAGAACTTGATAAATTATGTCATAAAAATCAAAAGAACAGCAGCAACATCAAAAACAAGTCTACCACCACCAAAAACCCCTGATACATAAGAGCAAATAGGAGTTCTAGAAAACATCTGACATACAAGAATTTATAAACAGCTTTGATAAACTTTTCTAGTATACATATTTGCATCTTTTTATATCAAGATAATCTCCATTAAATTCTAGGTGTCCTTCATCTGTGAATAATCTGAAAGCTTCTGAATGACAGAAAAACATAATTATTCATTGTTCTCTAATTATGGTTTCAATTATATTTGCTTTTGTTTTTCTTTAAGGATGCACCCAGCTCTAATCAGTGCTTACGCCTGGCTCTGTGTTCAGGGGTCATCCTGGAAAGACTCAGGGTTCACCCTAGGGCTACCTGAAAGCTTAATGTTCTACCCATTGTAATCTCAATCCCATTTTTCTAATTAAAATGTGTAACATTCATCCAATCTTAGACAAAACTCATAAATGAAAGCTTCTAAAGCCAACTGGTAGGTTAGTTTCTGAGTAAGATCCTCCTTTGACTCCTAAGTCTGAAAAAAAATGTTTTGGTTTACTTGAAGTTTACTTTTTGTCTGAACTTGACATAAAATAATAGATATACCTAAATATTCTACAGTTACTTGTGTGCTTTCATATATGCTAATCATCATATAATATGTATTTGGTTATGTTCACTAAATAAATTAAGCTTAAAAGAAGAAGCAAATTCCCAACAAATAATAGTTTATAAATTGTAAGTGGTTAGGCTGATTTGTGAATCAAGTTTTGCTATTCAAAATGTTTCTTTTTATACTCCATCAAATTGCATCAACATTATTATTACTCCTCTACTATGAACTGAGCAAAGATATTGCCCTTCATACTGATCTTTGGTGTGACATTTATGACACTTTATTATAATAGTCTGTGTACCCATTGCCTGTATTGAAAAATAGCATCTTTACAGGAACAGAATAGTCTTTTAAAAAATTGATATTCAGATAACAAAATATTCATATTAGTCGCTAGGAGGACTTAATGTATTTTAGTAAATTATATATTCAAACTTAAAGGATGAACCCTGAAGCTAAATCATTAGTTTTCTTGAGTTATGGAGACAAAAAGGAGTTACATTTGCAACGAGGGAAGATCAAATACCATATGATCTCATTTATCTATGTTAAACAGAGAAGCAAAACTAGGAAATAGATGGTATCAAATGAGGACAAAACTTCTTGGCCTTGGATTGCAAAATGAGATTACCAGGAAGTAGGTGGAAAGGTGAAGAAGCAAAGAGGTGTTTTGGGAGCTTTGGTGGTGGTAAAGATACACTAACTTTGTACATTAAAAAAAAATTTCAAAGTTAGCACTGTTATAATCATGCTACCTAAACTACAATGCATTTTTTAAAAATCTGATTTAAAAGTACTAGAGTTGGGGCCGGGCGGTGGCGCTGGAGGTAAGGTGCCTGCCTTACCTGCGCTAGCCTAGGAGACGGACCGCGGTTCGATCCCCCGGCGTCCCATATGGTCCCCCAAGCCAGGAGCGACTTCTGAGCGCATAGCCAGGAGTAACCCCTGAGCGTTACCGGGTGTGGCCCAAAAACCAAAAAAAAAAAAAAAAAGTACTAGAGTTACTTCTGTTGTCATTAAGATGAGGGAGATTATGTGAAGAAGTAGTTGGGAGGCTTTAAAAATCTGAGAGATCTATTAATATTAGCAATTTGTGCATTGCAATTTTTAGTCCAATGACCAGGATATGAAAGCAGCCCAGGTGTCCAAGGACAGAAAGGTAGATAATGAAATTGTGGTTTATACACAATGAAAGAGGAAGAATGAAATCATGCAACGTGAATAGAACTGGAGGGCCTCATGGTAAAAGAAATTAAGAAGTTAGACTAAAGGACAAGTGCAGAATATCTCATAACCCTTGCTATATAGAGTAATGTATATCCAAAATGAAAAATATCAAAGGTGAGCAAAACATTGGCCCTAGATCACAGAAACAAAAATGATAATAAAGGAAAATTGAAACAAATGGAGAAAAAGAGCAAGTAGAGCTTATCTGAAAGCAACATAGGAGCAAGGCACAGATGTCTAGGGCTTGTCTGTGCTGTAGAGGTGAGATATTTATCTATAAACCATTAGATCCAACCATACTGAAAGCATAGGACCCAAACTATAAAAAATTTAAAGTACCAAGAAGTCAGGTTGGGGATTGAGGAGGGAACAAAAAGACCTTGGTGGAGGCAAAAGATCATGAAGTAGTGGGATTGCAGGTGAGGATACAGTATGCTGGAAATCTTTTAAAACATTTTTGTAAATATTGGGTATGCTGGAAATATTTCATAAAAAATTGTATATACTGATTTCAAAATTAAAAAGAAATTAAGTAAAACAAATGTAAAACAAAAAAGTTAACATGGGCCCTAAGAAGATTCTAAGTGACTATTAATATGTAAACATTTTATAAATGTGAAGAAAAATTGTAATGGCAACAGGAATGAGTTTGGAAGAGGCCCCCCAGTCCATGGTGAGGACAGTTAGCTGACTTCATTCCTGTACCACCCTAGCTGTGCTCTTCTCAACAAAATTAATGTGAGCTAATAAATGGATGTCATTTATAAAATCTCCATCGGTGACCAATTTTTATGTAACAGTAGAATATTGATATTTAGAACTACAAACATCTATAAAAATAGATCCCAAAACACAAGATACTATTCTTTTTAATAAAACTATAATGAAACTTAAAAAAAAATAAAACTTAAGTTTAGAAAAAAATTAACATCTGTTTGGGGGAATTCATCAGGAAAAAACTTATAATTCAATTATAAATATACATAAAGCATTCATAGTTGCTTTCCACCACATGACAATGGATGTGTGCTCTTAACAATTTAATGTATTCTATGGGGTTTTGACTGGCATCCATATTAAAGAGTCAAAGTCCTGTATTTGGAGAGGGTTGTATTTTAATAATCTTTGAAAGAAGCAGAGGTCTTTTTTGTGGCCTTATTCAACTTCCCCTAGATCTTGCCTCAGACCCTGTTACATTAAGAAAATATATGTGACTTTCTTTTATTCTTTCATGTGTTTTGAGTTTAATAACATATGCTGTTTATATTTGGTTTCTATAGAGAGTTCCCTTTTGTCTTGTAAACAGTTGCAAAGATTTACCTAGAGCTATGTTGGTTTTCTCTTTCTTTCTTTTTTTCCCCACCCCCTTGGAAAGTCTGAATAGTTCCAAGGATTAGTAGCAGCTTAACTTCCATCCTGATTTGCAATAGATAAATGCAGTTATTGTTCCATTTGACTCTTTAGAAGAGTGTAAAATCAACCAGTTATCTTGTTCTGTCTGCATCTTAATAGTCACCTATTGTGTTTCATTAAATTGTCAGAAAGTTCCTTAAATGAATCCTCAAAATGAGGTGAGACTCAAAGGTCAAATTATTCTTTCAAACGAATTAGATTTTTTTTGAAAGGATAATAAATTCCTTTCTAGTGAGGACCTAATACCTGAGCATTAATGAAATACTCAAATAGACTGTAATATGTTTTGTGATGAAATATTTTTATTTTCAGGTTATTTAAATGATGCTCAAAATGATTGAAAGACTTGCCAGGAAGTAACATTAAATGGAAGATCTGGGAGGTTAATCCAAGAAGAATACAAAATGCTGGCATTTTAATAAGTATCAGATTTTATTAATGACCACTGACTGCTACCTACCTATCTCATAATTAAGATGGCTGTCGCTCTGAGAACACTAGAGTTCCCTTTTGAGGTCAAGATTACTGATGATGAAATTATTTTTTGATGAAATTATTAATTCATCTTTTGTTATTTTTATTGTCTTGGGTTGCATCTGGTGGTGTTCAGGGCTTACTCATGGCTCTACACTCAGGGATCATTTCTGACAGACTCAGTACCATATAGGATGCCAGTGATAAAACATGTGTCAACCATATGCTTGTCAATTGCCTTACTCACTGTCCTATCTCTCCAACCCTCATTCATTATTTTTAATCTAAGACTATTAAATTCAAAAAAATTCTAAAGATTACTTCTTTGTGAACATCATATATATAGCATAAGTGCATGATAGAACATAATACTTACAAGGCCAAATAAAAAATGGGGGCAGAGCAGTGGCGCAAGTGGAAGAGGCTTAGATTAAAAACAATAAAGTCTATTTTAATAAATATTGTCTTCTTAATCGCTTACTATACATGTATACTATGCAAAAAGTTTATTCATTTATTTTTTAATTTGGGGAGGGTTTGGGAAACACCTGGTGGTGCTCAGGGGTTACTCCTGGCTCTGCACTCAGAAATCACTCCTGGCTGGCTCAGAGAACATATGGGATGACAGGGATCGAATCCAGGGCAGTCCTGGGTTGGTCACATGCAAGGCAAATGCCCTACCCACTCTGCTATCACTCTAGCCTCAATAAAGGTTTTATTTATTTATTTATTTATTTATTTATTTATTTATTTATTTAAGTTTCTCAGCCACACCCGGTGATGATCAGGGGTTACTCCTGGCTATTCACTCAGAAATTGCTCCTGGCTTGGGGACCATAGAGGACGCGAGGGGATCGAACTGCAGTCTGTCCAAGGCTAGCATGCACAAGGCTAATGCCTTACTGCATATGCCATTGCTCCAGCCCCTCAATAAAGGTTTTATTCTATTATTTTTATTTTTTTATTTTTAATTATGAGAACAAAGATGCAAAGAAAAAGGACAAGGTAAAGTTACTGTGGAAGGACAATCACCTGTAACATAACTTTTAGAAGAAGTCCCCTTGCTGATATCTTAACTTTGAACTTTCAACCAAAGAACATTAAGATAAATAAAACAGAATCCATGTACAATTACTTTGTCCCTCAAGTCCCCAGATTGTAATACATTATAATATTTCTTAGCAGCAGACAAGGCAATCTAAAGCCATAAAACTTATATAACTTCTTAGACATTAGAGGCATAGTATTTTTTACATTTCCATGTACATGCATATTAGTTTAAGTTAACCTCAAAAGTTTAAGTGGGTTTTTTTTAAGGATTAGAGTCAAAAGAGCACAGTAAAAATGGTGTTAAGTGGCAATTGTTGTTTGCATAGGCCCACCAAAATATGAGGGGCATGGAAAGGAATAACCTTGGCCTAAATACAAAGAGACCCTACCACTGAAGTTTCATAAGACCAACTCTAAGCTCCAGGCAAGCTAGATTGTCCAATCCAAGACATTGTCTGCAGTGCCAACACACTTTTATTTTTTACATAGTCTCTGTTGTTGGTATCATGTTTCTGTATTAAAGATCCTGGAATCTGCATATCCTACATTGAAGTTGGGATGTGGAGAGTCCTCTAGTTTCACCTCACAATTAAAGGGCAATGCAGAGAGCCCTGTCCTGTAAGCAGGTCGTTGTTGTTAAGTCTTCTCAGTGTTAAGGGAAGTCTCTTTTGAGCAGGTCCATGTCTTAGCAGTGGTAGGGTCTTCCATGGTAGAGGATTGCTTCCACGTGATGTTATAGACAAACTTGGATGTTTCATGGATGGCTTCCCTGGTTCAGGGGTGAATGGAAAATGCCCATTCTTCTGAGGCCTGTGCCAGGTCGTTATGTCAATGTTCAGGGTGTAAGGTCCCTTTGCACTACAAGATTTGTGTGTTCCAATCTCTATTAGATAAGATCTTATTTGAATGTATAGTATTTTCTCATTTTAATGTGCCTATGCAAAAAAGAAACAATGCCACGTGGCGTTATTGGAGCATATGGCAGCCATAAGAACAAGTCCAACAATCCCCATGACATGGTTCAATCAACAGCATTAAACTGGGGGACTCTTTCACCAAAATTCCTTATTGAACAGCTCACAAAGAGAAGCTAAAAAGTGGTTAGAACATCACTGTATAAGAGAATATTTAGTAAGACTTAATAGCTATCAGAGAAAAAACACATAAAATATTCAAAAGAAATACGTGTCCATTTTATGTCTTTTGAAATAGATTGGTGTTGTTACACACAATGCACGGCTTTGGTCTGTGATTAGGATTGTGCAGTACTGAAGTTAAAAAGAGTAATGTGGGTAAGTGATGTTTTGGGGGGTTGAGAGAGTTAAGGAGTAAAAATAAGCTTTGTAGGGGTGTGGGAAAGGGCAGAATACAAAATGGATATTCTGGATACGCAAAACATAACATAAGGATAGGGAATACTCTTAATACACGTGCCCCATGTGGTTTTCCACATGTAGACTGGTCAGAAATTGACAGTGACAAACTTAGTGAAACCGAGCAAATCTCAGCACACCCCAAGTTAGGACCCACCATTTCTGGCCAACTGGGCTGCCACCCCAGGAAGGCCTGGAGGCCAGGGCAGAAGAGGGGACGGCTGGGGGCCTAACAAGGCTCCCAGCGCACCCAAGTTAGGGAGAAGGCCTTCCACATGGGGTCTCCCCAAACCCCATGCCGACTAGAGCTAGCCTCCAGATCAAGAAAGGATCCATAGAGAGCCAGAAGCCAGGATCTGCCCGCACTCCACCCTGTGCCCTTCCCACCCTAGTGCAGGGGGAAGGGCGGGGAAAGCTTGGGACCCCATCCAGGAGAGACCCCCGATACCCTCCTTGTCTGGCCGCCTGGGATGCCACCCCAGGAAGGGCTGGAGGCGGGGGGCAGAAGAGGGGACGGCTGGGGGCTGTCAAGGTTCCCAGTGCACCCAAGTTAGGGAGAAGGCCTTCCACATGGGGTCTCCCCAAACCCCATGCTGGCTAGAACTCTCTTCTATTTTTTTAATACATTTAAATACTTTGATTACAAGCATGAGTAGTTGGGTTTCAGTCATATAGAGAACATGTACCTTGACCAGTGAAATATTCCCATCTCCCACCTCCCCCACCTCCCTACCTCCACCCCTGCCTGTATTTGAGACAGCTTTTCTACCTCCCTCATTCATTCACATAATTATGTTAGTTGTCAGTATTGTTATTTCTAACTGTACTCACCACTCTTTGTGGTAAGCTTCTTATTGTGAGCTGGACCTTCCAGCCATCATCTCTATTGTCTCTGAGAATTATTACAAAAATGTCTTTTATTTTTTGTAAAACTCTTAGATAAGTGATATTATTCTGTGTCTATCTCTCTCTCTCTGATTTATTTCACTCAGCATAATAGATTCCATGTACATCCATGTATAGGAAAATTTCATGACTTTATCTCTCCTGAGGGCTGCATAATATTCCATTGTGTATATATACCACAGTTTCTTTAGCCACTCATCTGTTGAAGGCCATCTTAGTTGTTTCAAGAGTCTGGCTATTGTAAATAGCCCTGCAACGAATATTGGTGTCAGGAAGAGATTTTCGTATTGTACTTTTGTGTTCCTTTGTTATATCCCTAGGAGTGGTATAACTGGACCGCATGGGAGCTCAATTTCCAGTTTTTGGAGGAATCTCTATATTGTCTTCCATAAAGGCTGGACTAGACAGCATTCCCACCAGAAGTCAATGAGAGTTCCTTTCTCTCTACATCCCTGCCAGCACTGAATGTTCTTGTTATTTATGATATCTGCTAGTCTCTGTGGTGTGAGATGGCACTTCATTATTGTTTTGATTTGTATCTCCCTGATGATTAGTGATGTGGAACATTTTTTATGTGTCTTTTGGCCATTTGTATTTCTTCTTTGACGAAGTGTTTGTTCAATTTTTCTTTACATTTTTTGATGGGATTAGATGTTTTTTTCTTGTAAAGTTCTGTCAGTGCATTGTATATATTGGATATTAGCCCCTATCTGATGTGTATATTGGATGAATAATTTCTCCTATTCATTGAGTGGCTATTGTATCCTAGGCATTATTTTCTTTGAGGAGCAAAAGCTTCTCATCTTACTATTTTCACATTTGTTTATCTTTGCTACCACTTGTTTGGAGAGTGCTGTTTCCTCTTTCAAGATGCCTTTAGTCTCAATGTCATGGAGTGTCTTTTACCTCTGTATTGTTCTATATTCCTTATGGTTTCAGGTCTGATATCGAGGTCTTTAATCCATTTGAATTTTACTTTTGTGCATGGTGTTAGCTGGGGGTCTGAGTTGCTTTTTTGCAAGTGGCTAACCAGCTGTGCCAACACCATTTGTTGAAGAGGCTTTCCTTGCTCCATTTAGGATGTCTTGCCCCTTTATAAATAAATTAAGTGATTATATGTCTGGGAACATTCTCTGAGTACTCAAGCTTATCCCACTGATCTGAGGATCTGTCTTTATTCCAATACCATGCTGTTTTGATAACCATTGCTTTGTAATAAAATTTAAAATTGGGGAAAGTAATGCCTCAAATATTCCTTTTCCCAAGAATTGCTTTAGCTATTTGTGGGTGTTTATTTTTACAAATGAATATCAGAAGTGTTTGATCCACTTCTTTGAAGAATGTCATGGGTATCTTTGGGATCACATTAAATCTGTACAATGCTATGGAGAGTATTGCCACTTTAATGATGTTAATTCTGCCAATCCTTGAGCAGGGTATGTGTTTCCATTTCTGCATGTTCTTTCTTATTTCTTGAAGCATGGATTTATAGTTTTCTTTGTATAGGTCCTTCACATCCTTAGTCAAGTTGACTCCAAGGTATTTGAGTTTATGGGACACTATTGTGAATGGGATTGTTTTTTTTTGATGTCCATTTCTTCTCTATCATTGCCCATGTGCCACTACTCCTGCCCCTCAATAAAAGTTTTTAAAAATAAAAACTCATCCTTAGTCAGAATGTCCACTTTTTAAAAGTTTAATACTTATGTGATACTTTATGTATATATTTACATATACATACATATATGTATATATTTATGTAGTAAGTATTTAATATATATTAATATATTTATATATATATACATACATATATATGTATATATTTATGTAGTAAGTATTTAATACTTATGTAATACTTTACTACTTATGTGATACTTTAATACCTATAGGTATTAAATAGGTAACCTATTTGATAATAAAGATTTACTGAATATTCTATCATTGCAACACATTCTATTACAGGGCTACATTAATATGAGCTAAAAATTGGGTTATGTATTGGGTGCAAATTAGAATTTTTTAAAATAGCATAACCTGAAGTATAGAGTACCTCAAAGCTCATGTTTTTTTCATTTATTTAAAACATTAAACCATGATTTTACTTACTTACCAAGTGTCTTTCTTTCTAGTTTTTCCACTCAAGAAAATAGAGAAGAATACTGCATTTCCTCTTATTAAAGTTTCAAAGTAATTAAGGTTTAATTATGTGTGTGTGTGTGTGTGTGTGTGTGTGTGTGTGTGTGTGTATACAGGAGCACATACTCATTGGGGTAATGGACCACTCCTCATAATTAGTGATCCACTAGGTTATAATTCAATGTTAGTACCTGAGTATATATTGCTTTTCAGGCCTTATAAATCTAGGAACCTTCTGATCCATTCTAGTAGTGATTAAGAAGCCCCAGAATCACAAGTGGTGGCACTCAATTTTGTCCAGGGTTTTCTTCAGAAATGCTCACAATTCTCTAATAGTTAAATAAAATTTATTTGCATTAATAGTAGTTCTTGGGCCAGAGAGATAAGGAGTTTGCCTTGTATGCAGAAGGCAATGGTTAAAATCCCGGAATCCCATGTGGTCCCCGAGCCTGCCAGGAGCTATTTCTGAGCTTAGAGCCAGGAGTAACCCCTGAGTGCTGCTTGCTGTGAGCCAAAAACCAAAAAAAAAAAAAAAAAAAAAAAGTAGTTCTTTTCTTTCTTTGACTCTCTCCTTATATTTTTCTAAATACTATTTTACTTCACAAAGACTCAAGGAATAAAACTTTGTTTTATCTTAATTTTTTAATGTAAAAAATAGTATATAAAATAACTTTTCTTTGACATATAAGGCATCAGGAAGCAGCAGAAAACAAATTTTAAAAGGGTGGGGCCGGGCGGTGGCGCTGGAGGTAAGGTGCCTGCCTTGCCTGCGCTAGCCTAGGACGGACTGCGGTTCGATCCCCTGGGATCCCATATGGTCCCCCAAGAAGCCAGGAGCAACTTCTGAGCGCATAGCCAGGAGTAACCCCTGAGCGTCACAGGGTGTGGCCCCAAAACAAAAAAACAAACAAAAAAAAAAAAAATTTTAAAAGGGTGCATGAAGCAAAAACTTGAGTTAGAATCCTTTCCCTACTACCCAACTCGTTGGTTTGCTGTGTGACCTTCATCAATCACTATATCTTTATTCTGTAGAGCTTCATCTATAAAATGCATATACATAGACTATTCCACAAAATTACAAAATAGTTACATTAAATAATGCAGGTATAGTGTCAAAATATATGAGAAAATGTTTGATGATAGTAAGCATCTAATCTATTTTCATGCACTCAAAAACTAGCCATATAGACAATGGTTAATTTTTAATTTTTCTTTCTAACCCTCTGTGCTTTCTCTGAAAGACTCATTTTAAATTTACTTGATCATCCTGCTTTTAGTGGCTATGTAAACTTTATAGCTGATCCTTCTCTTCCATTCTGTCTTTTCACCGTTCACTTCTTTTTGGTTCAACTAGGGACACACTAAGTATAACTAAACATAACCTCTGGCACATATAAGCATCTGTCCTGCACACTTAGTGTATTAGAGCCTACAATGTTGCCTGTAATCTTTCTCAGCTCATGATTTTAAATTATTTTAGAGAATTCTGGATAATTTCAGGTTCAAGAGATAAAATTGCAATTTTTATTTTGGCAGATAATGCGTTTTTGAATGAGATCCTCTGTGTGTATATTAGTTTTCTCATATAGTAGACTTGACTGTCCTTGACCATGTAGAAATGAGAAAATATGGCATACTTGGCCAAAATCTATTTGCATTCCAAAAAAGGCTTAGAGTCCTACAGTTAATTTGTACTGCATTCATATTGAGCTGGCCATAGAGATATATTGGTGCCTTTGCTTATTAGTTGGGTGGATTTTTTCTTCCGTAAGTGACACTTAAAAATTCCAAAGGCCCCTCCAAGTGATTCTTTGTCAGTTGGACCAGAGATTCAGTACAATAGCCTGAAGATGTGGTGCTGTTCTGGTTCTTATGCTTCTGGAGATATCCTAGGTCACACCAATGGTGATACTGGCATTCTTTAATTAATACGCGTATGTTCTCTGTAATCTTCATGGTGCACTTAGTAATGTTTGTTAGAGTTCATGTTATGCTGGACAGCAAATCATGATAGATCTCCTGCAAAGCATGCACCTTAATCCATTGTACTGTTTCTCCAGACCTCTTTTTTTTTTAAAGGGGATAATAAGCAATAGAAATTAAAAGGTGGATGAGAGGCAATAGAGGCAGGGGACACATACTTCAAAACACCAGCAATGTAAAGATGTGGTACATTTGTATATCTAAACCACAGAACCTACAACACTGACTGCATAAGGTTCAAATGATAACAACCAAACTTTTTTCTTAAATGTGGCAGAGTAGGACTGGAGGTTGGGAAGGAACCTGAAAACATTGGTGGAGAGAAATTGATTCTGCTGGTAGAATTGGCGTTAGAAATTGTATGTCTGGAACTTCACTATAACTATGTGTGTGTGAAAATTTATATATATATATTATATATAATATATATGTATATATAACTTTGTAAACCAGTGTGCCTTAAGAAATATTCTTTTTTGTTGTTGTTGTTGTTGTTGTTTTGGGTCATCCCCAGCACTCAGGGGTTACTCCTGGCTCCATGCTCAGAAAGTCGCCCCTGTCAGGCACGAGGGACCATATGGGATGCCAGGATTTGAACCACTGTCCTTCTGCATGAAAGGCAAATGCCTTACCTTCATGCTATCTTTCTGGCCCCAAGAAACATTCTTAATAATAAATTCTTCCTAGCTATTACTATTACCATACATATTAAATACTATTAAATTTTGTATTCTATGTGTATGGTGGTCTGAATCAAGGATTCCCTAAAAATCACAATATAATTGCCCAAACTCAAGGATATTTTATTTTTTATAGCAAAAAATAACATTGTATGTGATTAATTAAACTATTTTGAGAAACTAGATAGATGATTCAATAGACTGAGCATGTGCTTTACATGAAAAAGACTGGAGCTCTATCCCTGGCATTATATGTTCCTCCTTATCCCTGCTTCTATGTAATCCTAGGAACAACTCATTTCCCAAACCCAGAGTCAAGTGTAATTCCTGTGTACTGGCAGGACTTCATAAACCAAATTGTTAATGAAGAATATTGAGATGAGGAGATTATAGTAGATTATCTAGCTGAATTTAAGTGTTCTTACAATAACTCTTATAAGAGGAAGATAAGAGGGTCAAGGTCAGTGAAAAGATGTAATGATCAAAACAGAGATTAGACTGCCATGAGAAAGCACCATCCATTAAAGAGTTTATGTTGACAGCTAGAAACGTGGTGCAGACCTTCTCTCCTTGAATTTCCAGAAGAAACAACTCTAAGATTTGTCTTGATTTGTCATTATATACAGTTGTTTGTTGGGCCACAGCCAGTAGCACTCAGTGGTTACTTCTGGCTCTGGGCTCAGAAATCTCTACTGACTCAGTAGATCATTTGAGATGTTAGGAATGAACCCGGGCCCAATCTGGGTTAGCCGTATGCAAAGCAAATGTCCTACCTCTATGCTACTACTTTGACCCCAACCACTATATTTTTGGCATTACCCAAGAACATGAAAATAATACAAATAGCATAATCTGGTATGTGATAAATATTTGCATAATATTCTGAAACCTGGAATGTACATGAACATACTCATATGTTATATTAACTGATGTTAGCAAATAAGCTAAATTTTATAAAGATTAGTATTTTAAATTTTATGAATTATCTATAGACTGAGAGTTTAATAGATAATTAACTAAATGGGATTGAATGAAACCAGTTCTGAATTCTACAAATTGGAACATTTAGGGGGAAAAAAGAGACATTTACATTTAAAAGTACTCAATGTGTCCTATTAAACATCTGAAATCTAACCCTTGGTGAGGGGGAATAATTCTCTCCTTCAAAACTTTACTGGCTTTTCATAATAGTACTAAAAAAATTTAATCAAACAAAATGCATATCCAAGGAGTTAGCCTGGTTACCCATGGGACCTGAGAAAATGTTTGTGCTGTGTAATGGTTTCGTTTCACTTGGCAGCTATCACTGACTCTGTTGGTCTCCTGGATTAAACCTCTCTGCAACCAGGAACAATATAAGGTTTTGACATTCTTTTCTATTCTAAACACTCATCATGCTCTGATCTCATTAAAACTACTTTGCATTACACATCCTAAAGCAATTTGAGGATAAATAAACACTTACTAATAAATCACATCCAAAGGGAATTTTTTGTGAATTTCTCAGCTAGTTTATATGTTTCCTGTGTTCTATTAACAACATCAGTAATCTTTATTTCCAATATTTATATTTTATTCACAATATCTCCTTTTGAATTTCCCCATTTTTTGAGTAATTTTTTGAGTCAAGGACACATATATTTGCTTAGTGTATGTCCTCAAATAAGTTGCATCCAGTACAGTAAATATGTTTTGTAGCCACATTTTTAGGTGCTTAAATGATTTTAAGTGAGAACATAGATACTTTTCCTGAGTTTCTTTGATGTCTCTTCTAAATTAAGTAAAACACTTTGTTTAAATCTCTCTTTTCAACAATAAAAATATCAAAATCCTTGTGAGATTATTTCAAAAGTCTTTATACTCTGCATAGGTAAACATTATGATCATATGTATTCTATCAAAATCTTAGCCTCTGCCAGGCTTTCAGATTCTTACTAATTGAGCCACTGTCTTAGCAGAGTTCATGGATTTTCCTGAAACACTAATTGC
Source organism: Suncus etruscus (assembly GCF_024139225.1). Taxonomy (NCBI): domain Eukaryota; kingdom Metazoa; phylum Chordata; class Mammalia; order Eulipotyphla; family Soricidae; genus Suncus; species Suncus etruscus. Next base: position 108,475,136 of record NC_064852.1, on the reverse strand, counting down.
CTTTGGTAAACCAGAGACAGTTTTAGTCTTCATTATTGCTAAGTAGCATGGAAAACATGAATCCTTTGTTTTCCTAATCATATGAAGTTTCTATTTATACCACTAACTTTTCTGGTAAGAGGTACCTTTGCTAACTAAGCAGAAATAAAAGGTTTGAAACAAGAAAATCCATGTGTGCTTAGTGTGATTACCTTAGAACCCATATTTTTCTCAATGACTAATGCCCAAATAAGTAAGCTTTTGATGAACTGGCATTTTATTTGAGATGTGCCCATAATGAGCCTCTAAAATGTAGTTCAAATTATGTGTTTCTGTGTAATTGGTATTGTCTCCCATGAATCTACTTTAGTAGTCTGTTATTGAATATTCAACAGTTTGCACAGTTTTACTCTATCAATCTGTTCTGTGGCCACTACAATATAGGCAATCAATACAAAATACAAATCAATCCAGGGTCCAGCAGTGTCAATTTGGCTAGAGTAGAGGAGTTTTAACATTCTAATGCTTGAAACTTGAATTAGAAAGTTTAATGTTAGCTTGGATATTGCCCCAGAATCAATATGAACTTAACTGACTTTTTTGGGAAGAGAGTCAATTTCCTCTAATCTTAAAGTTTACAGAAAATATGCCCAATTCAAAGTATATGACTTGCAAAAATGGAAGCATTTTGTGTTGTAAAGTGATCAAATAATTATTCATTTTCTTGATTTAAAATATATTTGATAATCTAATTCCTCACAATTGGGAACTTAAAGCCATATTGTAAAGCTACTTACAACTGGGAAATAAAAACACATTATCGGTTTCTTTCTCAGGAAGTACAGAATCAATTTTTTTCTAAAATGATTTCTAGTATGATTGGAGGACACAAAACACATTTTTCTTTGTGACTCATGCCAGGTACTTCTTAACTCATCACTGTCATTTTTAGTGAGAGAAAGAGGTTTGGATATATCAATGTTCAGAGGCTAGTTTAGGATTATTCTCATAGGGCACTGCTAGAAGTGTTCAGGGGAACATACCAGTACTGGAGAATAAACCAAGGCTGACCACATACAAACCAGTAAACTTTTGTATATTTTAGAAATACATCTTGTTGCTTATTCATTAAAGTAGATAAATTGGAGAACTCTAGGCAAAGAATATGTGACTGAAATTTGAACAAATGAGCTAAATTTCAAGACTTTTATTTATACCACTGAAGAATGCTGTTACACTTTTTCTGTAATGTGATTAAAGTATTAAACTTAAAGTCAGAATAGCTTCTGGTAGTCAGTTTTTTCTAAAAAACAAAAAGAGAATGTGTATAAAAGTGCAGTTCAAATGAGGGGAAATAGATCTATGAAGAGATCGAGTCCATGTGACTGCTTTTTATCTATCCAAATCTGTCCTGCTTTGTTCTTTTTTACATATACTAATTAATACAGTAAATATTATAAAAATGACTTTTATAACAAAGCCTAAAAGTCTTTGTTTTCTATACAAATTAAATCCTTGGAAAATAAAAAAAATGTTTAAGAAATAGAGTTAGAGCTTCTAAGATGCTCAGGTCGAATTTTTTTTTGTCTTTGCACACATATCAATTTAGACAGTACATTACTGTCTGTTCTTACACAAACAGAATTCTGATATCCAAGATGTTTGGATTGATAGTAAAAATCTCTACATCTGATCGGAAGGTAAAAGTTGATCTAATATATCTAGATAACACTAAAGTAACTAGATGTTTGATTAACAATTAAAACAACAATTTACTCCTGTCATAAATGCTCTCAACTGAACTAAACCAAACAAAGATTTTAAAATATGCTATGATTTGAGTGAAGGACTTTTTTCTTTGAATTATCAATTTAGCTCTTTAATAATTCTGCCCAGCGAAACAAAATTATTGCAGCTTTTGCTAAAATGATTCAAATAATTTTGCTTATATAATGTACATATGATATATAGCTACTAACCAGCTGAATTGAGATTCAAACTCATGCTAAATTTTAGCTTGCTAGCATTGCCACACAGCTTTTTCCTTGCACACAGTCAAGAGAAGTGTTATTTTTAAACTTTTTATCAGTCTTCCTGGTAAATATTTCCCAGTATGATATAACTGCCTGCTGCTGATTTAATTTTTGATATGATTTTCTATTTGGACCCTCTCTTATTCCTTTATTTTTTCACTAAGTATACCTGATATTCTGAAATTGATCAAGTATCTCATGTTTGTGGACAGACTATTTATATATGTATATATATTATTTGTATGTATGTATTTTGTATGTATGTATTTTGGTGTGTGTATGTGTGTGTATGTGTGTGTATGTTGGCCAAACCCTTTGATGCTCAGGCCTTACTATAGGCTCTGCTAAGGAACCTCTCCTGGCAGTATTAGGGAGACCAGATGTGTGCTGGGATAGGAACAAGTTTGATAACGTGCAAGGCAAGCAGCTCAGCCCCCGTTTATTTCTCTGGTCCATGAGGTTGATACTCTTATTTCCACTTACCAATGGCATCAGAATGATAGTGTACAGACATACGGATTGAAGTATGCTATGTTTTGTAAGTGCCATTCCCATAGCTAAAAGAATATTTTCTTAGAATCTTTGGGTGGTTAATGTAATAGTGGAGTTATGTTCCATGATTCTAAGATTTTTAAAAAATACTTTATTTTGCTTTATTAAAATAAGTATCATCAAATTGGAAATAATTGCATTTTCTCCATGCATTGAGAACCCAGAAGTACTATCTCAATTCTCTCTCTCTCTCTCTCTCTCTCTCTCTCTCTCTCTCTCTCTCTCTCTCTCTCTCTCTCTCGCTTGTTGACTCTCAAAGACAAAACAAATTGATTCTGGAGTATATTTCATACAGAATATTTTATAATAGAATCCATTGATCTTATCACACTTATGTATCATAGAAATAGCATCAAACTTATATAACATGCAAATAGGGTTGATTGATTGCCCACTCATATTGGCCACATAAAAATCTTTCAACAGGCCATTTGATGAATTTGACTTTTCATGAAGTTCAGTTCCTACCTAGTCACTACTTAGGCACTCCTGTTCCACATGTCAGGTTTAATGTCACCTATGTACTCAAGCAAATTTTTTATTTAGAAAATGTGCCAGTTTTATATCTTTTTATTCAAGTGAGTAAATATATATTTATGACCTAGAGGTTCTTCTCTCAGATATATGTCTTATACTGCTAACATCTTTAGCATTCACCTAATGTCCAAAGATCTATTAACCTACAGACCACAGCAGAAAAGCGTCTCTATCCTTATAAGAAAAATAAAATCTGACAGCAACATGAACAAGATGGGATAGATTTCTTTAAAAATAATACTCCTGTATTTGTGGTCCTTTAAATATGTAAAATAAACCATACATTAGGGTGATTAAGAATGACAGCCAACATTTATTAAATGTTTACCAGTGCCGAGCACCATTCTGTAATCTCTATGTGAGCTGGTTAAAAATTCAATTACCTGAGAAAACTATTCTGTACATTTTTTTTTATTTTTTAAAGATCATAAGTGGGACTCAGATAATTTGATGGATAATATGAATATATAGTCACACAGTGTGTATAAATCAAAGCCAGGATTTGGACCCCCCATTTACTTTAAAGGTTGTTTTCTAAACAACTGTAGTGAACCCATTGAATCCTATTTTTGTTCTTGGTTTGTAGGCAGTACCTGGGACTGCAGGGGTTACTTCTGGCTCTATACTCAGGAATCACTCCTGTTGTGTTTGGGGACATAATAGGAAACATTTGGGATTGAATATGGATCAGCCACATGTTAGGCAAGTGATTTACCCATTATACTATATCACTCTGGCACCAACCATTGAAACCTATTATTAATATTAAGTAACCCATAGGGAACATATGTATGCTTTTTCAATGAGATCAATTAATATTAAAACTAGTAGATTTATATGTACTACTCCAGAATGTGTGATATTTTTAAAGAAAATTTCTCTCACCTTATACATCAAATGGGATAGTGTGTATCCTTAAAGAAAAAAACCCTGTCACATGCTTCGATTTGTGGATGAAGCCTGTGAACACTATATTAATCAAAGTAAGTAAATATATCATTCAACATATCTGAAATACAGAAAGTACTCAAAATAGGAGCCAGAGAGATAGCATAATAGTAGGGCGTGTCTTTCATGAGGCTGATTTAGGATGAAACCGGGTTCATTTCCTGGCATCCCATATGGTGCCTCCAGCCTGTCAGGAGTGATTTCTGAGCACAGAGCCAGGAGTAATCCCTAAACCCTGCCAGGAGTGACCCAAAAACCAAAAATAAAACAAAAACAAAAAACAACCAAACAAACAAAAAACAAAATTAAACAAAAAAAAAAAACTCAGAAATTAGTCAAAATAATAGAAACAAAGTATACATATGAGTATCAATAAGGTGGTAAAATTTGTTAAAATAGTACTTCTAGTGACCCAAAACCCCAAAAAATATCAGAAATTGGTCAAAGTAATAGAAACTAAATATAAAGATGAATATCAATGAGATAGTAAAATTTGTTAAAATAGTACTTCTAAGAAATATTTCTCAGGGGTAGGGCATTTGCCTTGCAAATGGCTGACTGAGCACGGACACTGGCTCTATCCTGGCATCCCATATGGTCCCCCGAATCAGGAGAGATTTCTGAGTGCAGAACTAGGAGTACCCTGAGCGCCTCCAGGTGTGGCTCAAAATAAATAAATAGATAAAAGAAATATTTTTCAGTAGAAACATAAAATTAAGTAGAACCTATTTTATCCCAGATATCCAAGAAAAATATGATTACACAAATATGCTAACAATAGAAAGTCAAGTATCCTTGTCCAATTAGATTTGAAAATGCATTGTATATCTGATTTAGGATTGGGTCATATTTCTATAAGTGAAATATCAGTAGATGACTGATATAGTTGTATTTAAAACTTAAAATTTAAATGCTATTTTCATGAGCTAGAAATATGGTTCAGTGAAATCTTGCATGCCTAAGAAGTGGGTTTGATCCCTAGTGCCACCACAAAAACTTTTAATTTAAAATTAAATCAATAAATAACTTTCAAACTCAGAATACTTTGTCATGATAAAACACTTTCTAATTTTCTCCCATATATTCTTATTAAATTATCATGTTTATCTTTCTAAGTACACAAATATGTTTTATATTTTCCTTTTCATATTTTAAAAAAGTACTATCGCTGAAAAGCATGATTATGGTGTTGTTCCCAGAGCAATTCTCCTCTGTTTTTCTGATTCCAAGTATCAATCACTTTTTATTTGTCACTTGTTACTGATCACTTCTATTCACTATGTTTTTTTTTTAATGTATATTGCATTCTTGGCCCCCCATGCCTGCCAGGGATGACTTCTGAGCATAGAGCCAGGAGTAACCCCTGAGCGCTGCCTGGTGTGACCCAAAAAACAACAACAACAAAAAATGTATATTGCATTCTTGATTCATGCTAGCCACCAATTACTATTTCCTTATATGCTATTGAAAATGTAATTCTGAGCCAGAAAAGCTTCAATGATTTGGCTCATGAACTTATAGTGATACTTCTTTTTAGTTTTAATTTGTATTTTTTTTAACTGAAACCCAACTACACACATGCTTATAACCGCGGTGCTTAAACAAAGATACTATTGTAAGAAAAGAAATTAAAAATAAATCGACAATCCATTTTCCTTTTTCCCCCTCTTCTTTTTCTTCTTTCTTTTGCCCTTCTTCCTCCTCTTCTTCCTCCTCCTCTTCTATTTCTTCCTTTTATTTTTCTTTCTCCTTCATTTTCTTCTTCCTTGTCTTCTCCTTCCTCTTTTCTTGACTTCTTTTTCTTCTCTTCTTCCTTTTCTCTTTCTCTTTTCTTCTTTCTCCTCTTCCTCTTCTTTTTCTTCCTCTACCTCCTCGCTTTTTTCCTCCTCTTCTTCCTTTTTTCTTTTTATTCTTCTTCATTTTCTTTTTCCTCTTCCTCTTCTCACACTTCTTCCAACTCTTCTTAATATTCTCTTCCTGAGTCTCTGAGACTCCAATAATTCCTATGTTGTTTCTGTTAAGTTTATCAAAGACTTCTATTTTCAACTGTTCGTATTTTTTAGTAGTTTATTCATTGTCTGATCATTTGCTTTAAGGTTCTTTTCCAATCTCTTCTGCTGTATGGAGTTGTTCTGCATTTCATCCTCTGGCTCACTGACCCCATCCTCAGCTGATGTTACTTCGTTGGAGAGGCTTTTCATTGAGGTATTCATTTCATCTACTGAGGTTTTCAGACCTCTTATTTCAGTTGTATCACTATGGTCTGTTCAGATCGATCTATGCTTGCCTTGAGTTCTTTGAGCATCCTCCATATTAATACTCTAACACCTTCTCTGAGAGGTTTTTCAAGTCATCTTCATTCTCTCTGAGGGGTGTTATCATGCATTGTTTTGCCATTGCAACACTTGTATAGTGGTTTTTACTATGTGCTGTGCTGGGTTCCTGAGTTAGAAAATGTGCATGGACGCTGAGCGAAGCGCTCCTCTGGCTCCACCTTATTGGGCGGGGCCCTTACCAGGTTTGGGTCTGGAGTTTGTGTTTGATGGCTTCTTCTTTGGCAGAAAAGCCTATTCACTATGTTTTAAGAGTGATGAATTGGAGAAGCCATTTGAAGAACAGTTAATAGTACTTGCAGGTAGGAGTCAGAAAAGGTGGCAAGTAAAGGGGCAAATTTCCAATATACCAGTGGTCAGTAACCTTTTATTTTCAACTGAGCCAAATCTTGTCAAAACCATGATTGAAATTTATTTTGAGAGCCACATTTTTTTTTTTTTTGGTTTTTGGTCACACCCAGCAATGATCAGGGATTATACCTTGCTCTACACTCAGAAATCGCCCCCGGCAGGCTCATATGGATTCGAACCAGCAACCTTCCGCATGCAAGGCAAACGCCTTACCGCTATGCTATCTTTCTGGCCCCTTGAGCTGTATCATTTAAGTCACAAGACTCATCAACTGCTATTGATAAAGCTGAAACCACTTTAAGATCATCAACTTGTTGGTTGGATATATTGGAAGACATTTTCGCTATTCTATCCTTCACTGTTTTAGCAGACAATGGCAACTCTTGAATTTTTTTTAGAATTTCTTCTTTGTTCTTAAAATCCCTGAATAACTCTTCTGATGCACTTATAAAACATTGTTTTATGTATTTGCCATCTGTATATGGTTTGCCTCTCTTACCAATCTCTTGACTAACTGCAAAACTTGCAAAATTAAAATAGTTGGAAGATTGCACCCAGTAATTAAAAACAGAATTTGATTTTTCTTGACTCTTCAGTAGTTCCTCAACTGCTTTCTTCCTTGCATCACCAACAGGATATTTATTACTAAAGGACAAGTATTTTGTTGTAAAGTGTCTCTCCAAATTAGATTCTTTGTTATGTGCTAATTTTTCTTTATAAATAAGACAGGTTGGAAAGCCATTTATGTTCAGAAATGCAAAAGACTCAGTCCATTCCACTTTAAATTCACGGTTTTTGTCTTCCATTTTTTGTAGCCATGTCAAACAGAGCACCTATAAAAATGTTTCATTTTAAAATAAAGCCACCAACACCAAACCGGCATCCTTAATCACATAAAATAAATAATATTCGATGACACACTGTTATGGGGACATTTGTAGATGACGCATGTTATTTATCTATGGAAGATGCACTGGTATTTATCAGTGAATGACACACTGTTATTTGTGGATGATGCACTGTTATGAGAAAAGAGCAGATTCATTTACATAACATTTCAGGAGCATAGAGGAATCTAAAAAGTTGGTTTTCTCTCAATTTAAAAATATATTACTTTTTTAATTTTAGCACATTATTTTGTCTTTAGAATGTAGAACAACTTCAAGTTGCTTTGAAAATAACTTGGTGACTAAATCAATTAATAATAATTTACTCTTTACTCTTTATTATTATTATTTTTTGTTTTTTGGATCACACTCGGCAGCACTCAGGGGTTACTCCTAGCTCTGTGCTCAGAAATTGCTCCTTGTAGGCTTGGGGGACCATATGGGATGCCTGGTTTTGAACTACCATCCATCCTGGGTTGGCTGCAGGCAAGGCAAATGCCCTACTTCTGTGATATCTCTTTGGCCCCTATTCTTTATTCTTAATTCTTTAATCTACACTTTAATCTTTACTCTTTATACTATAGTTATTCATACTCTTATATCTTATTTTTTCTGCATCATCATTTTATAGTTATATATTTTACATTTTCTACATGTTAACTATTTAAATGAGCTAAGTCTGTTTCAGCTTTGGTGATTAAATATGGAAAGGCTCACTAATATTTATATAAATTTTGACTTTATTTTACTTCTCATTATTTCAGAGTTTTATTTATGAATACTTTTTTATTTTCAGTTCCATGCAAATTATTTTCTTTATCTTGTAATAAGCATTAATGATAAGCACTTAACATATACCAGAGAATACTTCATCTTTCAATGTTCAAACTAAGACTTTCAGTTTGCTATTCTTAAAACATCTCCTAATAAAAGCAGTTAAGTTTTCCTTTCTACATATAAATGTTAATAAAATAACAGAAAAGAGCTTAAAACAAAACCTTCAATCAACTTATCTTCAGAAAGAATGTCAAAGAAAATAACTTCAATGTACTACCAGACATGTCTCAGCACATATCTCAACACACCAGACACCAGAAGTCTGTAAGGATTAGAGGGGGAGCCATCTTTGGATGTTCTGACCTTGTCTATGTTCAAGCAACACTAGTGAGTAGAATCTCATATGAAATAACCTGATGTAGAAGTTATTCAGTGGAAAAATTCTTCAACTTGGTTTTGAAGGATTATAAAGTATATAAAGGATTAATTGATACAAAATAAAAAAATTGCTTCTTAATGTTTATTATAAGATGTTATAATGATAAAAATGTATATTTTTGTATCATAAGCACTATTATTTACATGTAATATTGCCATAATATATAAGTAAGAGTAAATTTTGTTGGAACTTTCATATTCTATATATTTTAGATATATAAAAGTCTCATCTTTTATGCCATAGATGAGGCAAAATTATCTTTGTTAGTGATTTTATAGGAATGATACTGCAAAGTAGCTATTTTGTGGTAAATACAAATACACATGCACTTGAAGGTAGGGTAAATGGGTATATATAGGTGTTGGTCAACTTATTAATTAATGCATTGGTACCTTTCAGATTTTTGTATATTTTCAAAGTTTTAGTAGTTTTTATTTATATCTAGTGTGAAAGCAATTTTTTTTATTATTTCTATCTATAGAAGTTCCTTCAAGTAAAATTTTTCAAATGGCCAAAATCTTAACTTCTCTCAAGGGATACCTGAAGGAAATAATTTTGTGAAAGAATAAAATATACTTACAAAGTATTATTACTTTATTAATAATACATCATAATAAAATTTCAATAAAATAAAAATAACAAAAATAAAATAAAATAAATAAATAAAATAAAATAAAATAAAAATAACAAAAATAATGCAGGACTTAAACATAATGAAAAATGGCTAAAATCAGGTAAAAACAATGTTTGCTAAAAAGGAAATTCTAGAGACAGTAATGGAGGAATCCTAACATTCTGATGCTGAAAATGGTGTAGTAAAGTTATATGCCTCTGACATTACTGTCAACCGTATTGTATTTCACAATGCCAAATCAACAATCTTAATTAGTAAATATAAAACCCAAAACTCTTTTATCTTGCTCCCTCCAAAGGGAACCATTTGAAAAATTATAAAACTTTATGACATCAAAAATCGTATCAAAATATTATTAAAATTTTAATAATAGCAGATAGAAATATAATGAAAGAGGACTAGGGATTAAGCAGTTTACCTTGAATGTAGCTTATTCTGGTTAGATCTTCAGTACTGGAGTCACCTGAGGATCATGCAGAGGATTTTGATTTCAGAATAGATGAAACTTTTATTTCAGAATAAATGGAACTGTGTCTAAGTGATAAAAAGGAACATATTTCAAAATTCCATTGTTCAAACGTTACTGTCATGTCTTCTGGTAATATCAGTCTTGAAGTCCACTTCATTCTTATCTAGCCAGATTCTATTTTGTTCCATCACTCAATCTGAATTGATTTCATGTTTCATTTTGTTTCTAAGTTTATATTTAATATAAATTTCAAAATAACAGAGGACTGTTTCACCTTACTCATAACTACCTCTACTGTAATGGAGCATTGTTGTAAAACACATAGTAGTTGCTTTGGAAATATTTGTTGAAATAATGGACTATTACAAGGGAAAAAAATCTCTATGTGATCTGCTTGATTCTTGTATATTTTAGTATATATATTCTTAATTTATGTATTTAAATACCTTGATTACAAATATGATTGTAGTTGGGTTTCAGTCACGTAAATGACGTTCCCCTTTACCAGTGCAACATTCCCATCACTAATGTTCCAAATCTTCCTCTCCTCACCCCATCCCCACCTATACTCTAGACAGGCTTTCTACTTTCCTCATTCATTGACATTGTTATGATAGCTCTCAATGTGTTTCTCTAACTGCACTCATCACTCTTTGTGGTGAGCTTCCTGTCATGAGCTGGACCTTCCAGCCCTCCTCTCTTTTGTCTCTGATAATGATTGCAAAAATATATTTTATTTTTCTTAAAACCCATAGGTGAGTGATATTATTCTGCATCTATCTCTCTCCTCCTGACTTATTTCAATCAGCATAATAGATTCTATGTACATCCATGTATAGGAAAATTTCATGACTTTATCCCTCCTGACAGCTGCATAATATTCCATTGTGTATATGTACCACAGTTTCTTTAGTCATTCATTAGGGCATCTTGGTTGTTTCCAGAGTCTGGCTATCGTAACTAGCACTGCAATGAATATAGATGTGAGGAAGGGATTTTTATATTGTATTTTTGTGTTCCTAGGTTATATCCCTAGGAGTGGTATGGCTGGATCTTATGTGAGCTCAATTTCCAGTTTTTGGAGGAATCTCCATATTGCTTTCCATAAAGGTTGGCCTAGACTCTAGACAGAAATTCCACCAGCAGTGAATAAGAGTTTCTTTCTCTCCATATCCCTGACCTCATTGCTTGTTCTCATTCTTTGTGATGTGTGCCAATTTCTGTGGAGTGAGATGGTACCTCAAAGTTGTTTTGATTTTTATCTCCCTGATGATTAGTGATGTGAAGCATTTTTTCACTTGTATTTCTTCTTTGACAAAGTGTCTGTTCATTTCTTCTCCCCACTTTTTGATAGGATTAGATGTTTTTTTCTTGTAAAGTTCTGTCAATGCCTTGTATATTTTGGATATCAGTTTCTTATCTGATGGATATTGAGTGAATAGTTTCTCCCATTCAGTGGGTGGCTTTTGTATCCTGGGCACTATTTACTTTGAGGTGCAGAAGCTTCTCAGCTTAATATGTTCCCATCTGTTTATCTCTGTTTCCACTTGTTTGGAGAGTGCTATTTCCTCCTTAAAGATGCCTTTAGTCTCGATGTCATGGAGTGTTTTACCTACGTGTTGTTCTATATACCTATGGTACAGGTCTATTATGAAAGTCTTTAATTCATTTGGATTTTATCTTCGTACATGGTGTTACCTCGTGACATTATTCAAAAAAGTGGATAAAACACTTCTGAAATTCATTTGGAACAATAAACACCCTTGAATAGCCAAAGAAATCCTTGGGAAAAGGAATATGGGAGGCATTACTTTCCCCAACTTTAAACTGTATTACAAAGCAATAGTTATCAAAACAGCATGGTATCGGAATAAAGACAGATCCCCAATCAGTGGAATAGACTTGAGTATTCAGAGGATGTTCCCCAGACATACAATCATTTAATTTTTGATAAAGGAGCAAGAAATCCTAAATGGAGCAAGGAAAGCTTCTTCAACAAGTGGCGTTGGCACAACTGGTTAGCCACTTGAAAAAAAGCGAACTCAGACCCCCAGGTAACAACATGTATGAAGAATCTGCATGATTCTAATCATTCAGCAAGAGAGTATAGTTGTTAAAGTACATAAACCCCTGGGAACAAAAAGAGTACACTGGGAAGGGCATTTGCCTTGCACATAACCAACCTGTGTTCAGTTCCCTACATCCTAAGCAAGTGATCTCTGAGTAAAGAGCCAGAAAAAAATTCTTAGCAGTGCTTCATATGATCACACCATGTAACTCCAAAATTAACAAAGAAGATCTAAGCCTTTTCAAATTTTTGGTGAAGGTTTGTGTCCAAGTGCTCAATTTTCAAATTACCATGGCAACGTAATATTATTATCAGACAGTAAAACTGACACAGAACCACAAATTAAAGGATAAAAATATCTGACTAAAATTGAACAAGTAATGTATATAAAGTAGATATACTTCTTAAATGTCTGACTTATCTATAGAAATTTTAAATTTTAAAGGAACCAGTAATAAATTTCCATAAATTATGGCCTCTGTATTATAAAATGTTGAAGAAATATGTTTGTCCACTTATTTTTAGAATGACTGAAAATTAGTACAAGACTAAAAATGATACACCTGGCTGCTATATAAAAAATGCAACTTCTTGACAACTATTAAGTAAAAATTATGCAGGAATTTTTACCCAAAGTCAATGAATTCTAACAATATCACTGATTTTTTTAGTTATTTGGTATATTTTTGGTAAAATTAGTTCTTTTGATCATGTTAACCTTTTTTTGTAAAAGCCATCATATTTTATCATCATAAATGAGAAGACCCAAAGAGGTTTTCTCAGTTGCAGCAACTCTCCAAGTAATCTTAATAACAATGTTTCCTAATACCATCTTGGCAACTCCACTAAACCTTATCTTTGTTAAATTTTCATGTAATAGAATTTAATACTAGAACTGAATTTAAGCAGTCCCTGTGTAAGAAACATATATGAATCAAGTAGTTATTTACCATTTTCTCCTTGTTAATAGCACTTTGATGACCAGAGTAAAGTTTTATTTTACATTCTCTCATTTTAGGGTAAGAGGTGTCTATATTATATGTGAGAGTCACTAATACATAAAATAATGTCTAATACATTTAAAAATTCTGCATCATTAACATAAATACCCTATACAGTATGTAGTATCATTTGTCACTTTTGATACTACTGTGGATGTAGACTATTGCAACTGGATATCTGGAGCTATTGAAATTATTTTATAATCATGACATGAAAAGCAAATTGGAACAATAAGCAGAAATCTAGAAAAGCATAAAACCATGAAGGGGATAAAGTGGCCTTGGCCCTGTATTGAACTGCTTATATTCAGAATATTTGTTTTTATTAAAAAGCAAACACAAAGCATAAGTCTCTATTATTTTTTGTCACTCTTTGTTCTGTTTTTGCTACATTAAGCTTAAAGTCTTTCTATAGTCATTAATTCTGATGTCTATCTTAAAAAAACTGAGGCTAAATGAAACCACTAATTTGTTCATATTCATATATATTTTTGGTGAGAAGAATATTTTAAGAACTTCTGACTTTTCTAAGATATTCACAAATCCACTCTATGGTCAATGAGTAAGATTTATTGGTGTATTCATGCAAGAAAGTAAGCAAAATTAGTGTTGTGGTCATGATGAAACATGCTAGAGTTGTTGGCATGGTTGTTTGACTTTCTAAATATATATATTACATACTGTATATGATTAGAAAATTTGTGATGTTTTTTATGTAGCATGCTGAAGCTAAATGACTATGATCTGCAAACACAATTGTCTTTATTAATTGTGTCGAAATATTCAGATGACAAATACAAAATTTAATCATTCATCAAATAATTATTTACCTTTATTTCTAATTACCCAACTATCTAGATGTTTTGGCTTCATGTCAATTCCACTTATTATTTTATTTTTCTGATTGTTAGAGATATGTATTTTGCAAATAAAATCTTCAATCCATCAATTTTTAATTTTTCTACCACTTTTACTGGTCTTAACAGAGCATTCCTGAAGCCTCTAGATAAATGTCATCAGTGTTCTATTTTAATCTTCAATAATTAATTTGTGGTGAATTAAGTTAAAATATACAACTACTTAACATCTCACAAAAAAGGTTTTCTGTGAATTGCTAGTAATAAATTCCATTTCCTAAAACAGTTTCCTCTTTGAAAAATTCCTCTTTACCTCCCTTAGTCATTTCCACCCACAAACAAATAAATCCTTTCAGGAAAGCATTTAGCATCTTTATCTTCTTTCTAAAAATGTATTTCTGAGATTTCCAATTACACAGATGGACCAGATGTGAAACAAAATTAAAATAAGCAGGGAACTCCCTATGATTTTGCAATCCAAAGGCATATATTAATGCTATTTCTGCTGCTGCCTCAATTGTTTAAGTGGCCCCTGTGGGCAAATTATTTATTTTTTTTGTTATTTTTTTGTCTTTTTTTTATTTTGCCAAATCTAGTTAAAAATTGTAAGCAGAAGTAAAATTAAATAGAAGTTTGTCTCTCACTTATAGTATTTTGATAGAATATATATATGTGTATATATATATATATGTTACCATTCTATTTTTGTCTGCTTAGACATAAGAATCATTTTGTTACTCTTTCTGACTCAAAATTGTATTTAAATTTTCATGTGACTAGAAATAATTATACCTTTCTAAATCTACACTTAATATAAATGTTTCACATTTTTGTATCCACCATCATGCGCTTCTTTTATATATAAAAAGCTGAGTGATTTTCATCAGTGCAGTGATAAATGAAAAGAAAATTCTTAAGAAAGCCAGAGAGATATAGTACAGTGCACAAGCACTTATCTTGCAAGAGATTGTCCTGGGTTATTCTAGAGTACCCCATGTGGCTCTCCAAGCACTGCTAAAAGTGATGCCCTCAAGTGCAAAGCCAGGAGTAAGCTCTGAGCACTACCTGGTGTAATTTAAAAACCAAACAAACAAACCAAAAAGAAAAGGAAAAAAGAAAAACACTTTTAGATGTGTGTGTGTAATATGATTTAAACTGGAAAGGTTAGTAATGACAATGGAATAATACAAATTCAAAGCAAGTCACAGATTTATTTTCCTGTTTTAATTGAAATTTATGTGTAGCTGTAAGTACTATAAAATTTTATTATTTTCCTCTTGTTTTCACTTGTACCTTGATTAGTTATAATTTTCTGCAACAATCTAAGGAACTTTTACTAATACTAGTTTGGTATCATTCCCACAATTAAAACAAAACTATTCTACAGCTTACAAGCCTGTAATATGATGACAAGGTCTGGCATAGTGTTACTCCTATTTCATTTTATTCTTGCCATCAAGATTCCCTAACTTTGAACAATTTTTAGATAAAAGTGTTAGACATTTTCACACACTATTACAGTTGGCATTTCCTTGAAGGGTCTATATGCTTAAGAGTACATTTATGTTTTTGTTTGTTTGTTTTGCTTGTTTTTTGAGCCATATCTGTTGACGTTCAAGGTTTACTTTTGGCTTTTAGTTTAGGGTGGCATTGGTGGTGGTAAGATTGTAGAAGGGGGATGTTCTTTTTTTATAACTCAAACCCAACTACAAACATGTTTGTAATCATGTTGCTTAAATAGAGATATCACTTAAAATTTTTTAAAAATTAAAAAAAATAAATTTGACCTCCAAAATTACGACTCAAGGAAATATCTAGCATACAAGATGAGAGGTAAGAAAGGTTAGACAATGTTCATTACCTTCAGGCTCCCAGTATTTCATAATAAAAGAGGCAGCCTCAGGAAAGTTAAGCTAGAATGAACTCATGGGGTCAGAGAATTATGGATAAGATCTAAGAATCAAGTAAACACCCATTTGTTTAAGCAGAATTAGCAGAAAGTTCTCATTGAACTAGAGTTGTTGAAAAGAGTATTCCCTAAATTTTCCTCCCCTAGAATCTTGCCTGCTCACAGAGTAACACTTAGTTTGAAGTGAAGATGAGGCAGCCTCAGCATCATAACAAACTCTCTGATCTGGTGCTTCCTGCTCTGATCAGTATAAAAAGAGTTACTCATACAATCCTCTACAATCACCCCCTCAAAAAAAGTTCAGAAATCGCTTCTGGCAGGCTCAGGGAACCATATCGGATGCTGCTATTGAACCCGGGTCTGTCACATAAAAGGCAAATGCCCTAACCACTGTATTGTTACTCTGGCCTCAAGAGAGCATATTTATGAGCCCAATATGGGACAGCCCCTAGAAAAGACTTGGGAAAACAGGGAAATCTAAACACTGGAGTGGTTCCTGGAGAACAGAACTAGGAATGAATAAAGCAATTTGCTCACTCTCAGATGAGCCTCATCATGCCTATAGGCAGCGTTTTATCCTTAAACTAAAATCTTCAGGTGATTTATTTAATTTATTCTTCTAGACTCATTTGAAGAAAGTTTCATTTTTCACTTTCCCCTACTCTGTTCCCCCCAATTACACAATACTATGTGGAAAATGAGAAGTTGTTATCATGGAAATATGACTCTAGTTTATAGAATCTCTCTGTAGCAATAACTATATTATGAATTTGAATAGTCTCAATTTCCCAAAAGGAGCAAAGTATCATGATTTTTTTCAATGGGGGTTATTATCTTTATTCTCTTAATTTCTCCAACACTTATTATTACACATATTGAGAAGTTCCCTTGTTGCTACCTGTTTATGGCAGGGATATCATGCTCTATTAACTGTTTCTATATATCCTTGTAGGCAGATACATGTGCTATTCATCTGATATTTCCTATGGTGGAAAACAATAGAAACATATTTGGTTCCATTGCTTTTCAGAGATATAAAATACACTATTATAGGATTCATTTATTAAACATTTCCAATCACAGTTGCCACTGAACTTATAAATTACTTTGATACTCCTGCCACTAGTGAATTTTTTTTCATTATTTTAGTAAAGTGGCATAGATTTTATTATCTTTTTAAGGAATATAAGTCTTTAATGAGTTATTTGGCCTTACGTAGGATATTCTCTCTAATATGCCTACATCTTTGAGACATTTATAATCTTCTCTCATCTGACACAGAAATTTCGCTACATTTGTTGCCATATTTTTAAGTACCAAGGATCCAATTTCAGAATTCATATGTAAAAATAAAGTTCTCTTCTGATGAGCTAAGGGCTTGATGTGTGCAGTCTTTTGATGTTCTGGTCAAGGTGACAAATTCTCATGACTCATTTAAGTTACATTTATGTTGATCAAGATATACACTGATAACTTTTTTCTTCTTTTACTGGGACTTGCTAATTAGTCCTAGACTTCTTTAGGGATATAATTCCTGTTCTTTAATATCAGGATTAGTACATTTCTACTATTTTATACTGTGATACACCTTACTACTATCCTGATGTTGAGAATGTACAATTTTATCCAAATATATAAATTTGGAAATAATTACTAACATAAAAATCTTCCTAAATTCACTACATTATAAAAGAATACAGTTCATACCTTGCAAAATTACTGATGTGGAAAGTAGAATGCATATGTGTTTATATGTCATTTATTATATGTATATAAATATATAAATCACATATGCTTGAGAAAGAGACAGAGAGTGAAAGAGGAAAGAAGGGTGGGAAAATTTTGTAGTATTTAAATTGGTCTAGCAAATTTTGAGGGTACATTTCAATCTGACTATAAGAAGAAAGATAAATGCATTATTACTGTATTTTAATAGGCACTATGTTGATGTTGTAGTCTGTTATCTTTTGTGTACTTTGTCAGCAGATATATCTGAAATTATAATTCAGATAAATGAATATTAGGTTTGGTCTAACAGGCAAGTAGACCATAAAATATAGTCACAAAACAAGAAGCAATTGATTCTCTTAAAGAATTTACCTTGAGTTTGTAGGGAAACTCTCATCCAAATTACAATTTCCATTAGTTTATAAAACACTTTAGACTAGTCTAAATAAAAGCACACATTCTTTTCTTTTTTTCGCTTACCCTACAGACACAATCATCATTGTTAATTTGTCTTTCTTGATTTCAAACTCTTAAGTCTTAGAAATTACAGAATCCTGCATCAAATCCTCATATGTTGTGAATGAGTATTCAAATGAACATGTACTTGGAAAATGAAAGACAGATGGTCTCCCAGACTATATATCTCCTTCATCTCTTCTGTAAACTGCAAATCAGCTTCAAATGTCTATCAATTGTTATATTATTAAATTTGCATTTATTTAATAAATCTTTGTTTTCCTTTGAGTGCTTTATTTACTTTTATATTATTTTAACATTTTAACAATTCTAAAGTCTCTGAATGTCTTCCCCATTGAAACCTTTTTGTGTTTTTTACTTCTTAACATTTAATTCATTTCTCAATCAATCCTCTTGTTTTATTACACAATTTTTCTAGGACATTTTATGTATTTGGGAGCTATATGTAGAGGTGTTCAGAGGTTATTCTAAACTCTGTTTATTAAGAGTCACTTATGCATTATGAAGTGCAAGGTATCAATCTGTGTCTCTTGCTAGTA
Source organism: Suncus etruscus (assembly GCF_024139225.1). Taxonomy (NCBI): domain Eukaryota; kingdom Metazoa; phylum Chordata; class Mammalia; order Eulipotyphla; family Soricidae; genus Suncus; species Suncus etruscus. The sequence continues at coordinate 108,456,618 of NC_064852.1, read as the reverse complement.
AATGATGCACAGATTTCATTGACCAGTCTCTCAAGTTTTCTCAAAAAGTTTGAAAAATAAAGTCAATAGTTAGGCATTGATATATGCTATGAAAACTCTTGACAGCATTTCATATTTTGATGTTTTGATTTGGGGGCCACATTTAGAAATTTTAAAGGTTTACTCCTAGTTCTGAGCTAAGCATCACACCTGGCTGAGTTTGGAGGAGTGTAGGAGGGCTCAAACCTCGGTTGGATGCATGCAAGGTAAAAACTTTTCTTGCTGTACTATCTCTTCATCTCCAAGTATTTACTTTTTTTGTTTATTTGTTTTGGTTCCACACCTGGTGGAGCTCAGGGGTTACTCCTGGCTCTGTATTCAGAAATCACTCCTGAAGCTGGCAGGCTCAGGAGACCATATGGGATCCCTGGGATCAAACCCAGATCAGCCACATGCAAGTCAAATGCTCTACCCCCCCCCCCCCCCGTGCTATTGCTCTGACAAGAATTTAATATTTAAATCTTCACAGATTCTATTATGTGATGCATGTGTCCCATTGAAGATACAATGTAGTAAAGAGAAAGCAAAATACATTTATTTCTTTCACTTATCCTTACTTTTCTGAATCTGAAGACTCTTGAAATATATAGAGTGAAGATAGGAAAAGAAAAGCACAAAAGGGTAGATAGGAGGCAAAGACTATTTCATTCTCCAACTATTCCACTATGACAGTTGAGCATCTGGTCAGACACAGGAGAAAGAAATTTTGAACTTGAGAGTTTAGGTTGAAATTAAAGGAGATGGATCATTGATAACTGTAGCAGCTAGAGCTCTCTGTGATTCTTCAGGAACAGAGATATAGAAATACAATTATTTTGAGGGCTGTGGTTGACAAATATTTAAGTACTTAAAAATAAATATAACCTTTGTACTAAGTTCAGCATTCAAAGTATATATTATGTGTTTACAATAAGAAATTAAAAGATTAAAAGTAAAATAAATAAAAAAGTAAAATAAATACAATTAATTAAAATATTAGGTTTGGTCTAACAGGCAAGTAGACCATAAAATATAGTCACAAAACAAGAAGCAATTGATTCTCTTAAAGGAGTTACCTTAAGTTTGTAGGAAAACTCATCCAGATTACAATTTCCATTAGTTTATAAAACACTTTACTGTAGTCTAAATAGCATGGAGGTAGATCATTTGCCTTGCATGCAGAAGGATGGCAGTTTGAATCTCAGCATCCCATATGGTCCTCCGAGCCTGCTAAGAGTGATTTCTGAGTGTAGAGCCGGGAGTAAACCCTGAGTGCTGCTAGGTCTGATCCAGAAACAAAAAGAAAAAGTTATCTCACTCAGGACCATTGTCATGATAATGACATGATAGTGTCATGATAGTGAGTGAGAGAAATAGAATGCCTGTCTTAAATACAGGCTGGTGGGGTGGTGGAGGAGGGAGATGAGGGCATTGGTGGTGGGAATGTTTCACTGGTTGAAGGAGGCTATTCTTTTTATGACTGATACCTAACTATAAACATGTTTGCAATCATAGTGCTTAAATACAAATATTATAAAAAATAAAAAAAATTTATAAAGAAAAATTGTTTCATGAAATAAAACTGAGAAAGAAAATATAGAGATAATTATGTTGTACTTATTACTAGTATAATTTGGGAAAATAAAAATATATTTTCTGAGCATAAATTATTTATTTGAAAATAATAATAGGTTCTTGCTGCGTTGTTGAGAGGTTTCAGAAAATTAGAATGTTAAAATATCTGAAACATCAAAAGCACTGACTTACTATTGTTTTTTTAACTTAAAACTTCTATCATTGAATATTTGTCCATTGCATATATAGGAACTATATTAAGAGAAATCCAGATTAATTATTCATCTGTATCTAATAAATCAAAAATTAAATAAAGTGATACTCATAGAAGACATAATCATTTTTATCATCATTGTTTCCTAAACATAGTATAGATCTCTCCAAAATTAAGAGAAAATTAAATAGAAATGTGAACTAGAAAAGCAACTTTCTTAGAAAACAAACTAAAGTTCAAGTAATCAGGAAGACTTGTACTTCTTTTCTCTGGCTCTTGTCAAATTGAAAAGCTTCCAGAACCCTTTTTAAAAGCCAGGAAGCTTAAAGAATAAAGGAGCTAATAGTGAATGTCATTGTATTTGTTTGTTATCTAAAGCACAGATCTATATCCCTCACATATTCTTGCAGAATACTACTCAGTTGTACCCGATTTCGATTTCAACATTTGCAATAAATTATTTGGAAAACATTGTTGAGGACAAAGCCACATCTAACAACTTTCATTCCTAGAGCATCAGATTTTGATTTTAATAAAAGCAAGATTCCAAGCCTTTGGACATCAACTTATAGCTATGAGAATGTAAATAAATACAAAACTGAGTTATACTGAGTTTATTAATGTAAAATCACCATGAAATCAATGGTTTGCTTAAATAACTTAGATTCACTTTACCTTGGATTAATAAAAGGTTTCATCTGAGTGGAGGAATATATAAGGGCTATAAATATACATGTAGAAACAAATTCATAATATGAGAGTGTTTGCTAATGTTGTGAATAATCCAATTGTATTTCAGAAAATACAATCTTGATCAAATAGGTTCTTAATCTCAAATGATACATATAGTGTTAGAATAAATGAAGAAAAAAGATGGTAAAAAAGTAAAATAAAGGATAAATAGTTCTATATTACTTATTTTACATGTGTGCACATGTAGTGTGTGTAAGAAAAATAGTGACAAAGTGAAAGAGAGGAATGAGAAAACCTGAAATGGTAGAACTGCTAAACATCTTGCATTCACTTGAGGTTTTGAAGTTGTGGGGAAGGCTGTGATTAGTAGACGAAATCTACACATAGACTGTGTATCTAGTTTATGCAGTGTATATTTATATCCAATCAATCATAAATTGATTTTTTTTTTTTTTGTTTTTGAGCCAGACCCGTTTTGACGCTCAGGGGTTACTCATGGCTGAGCTCAGAAATCGCTCCTGGCTTAGGGAGACCATTTGGGATGCCAGGGGATCCAACCGTGGTCAGTCCTACGCTAGCACTTGCAAGGCAGACACCTTACCTCTAGCACCACCTTCCCGGCCCCTCATAAAGTGATTTTAATATTTTTATCCATGTACATAATAATATTTGTATGCATGTACATGCAACCTATAATGAACTCATTGGGCAAGAGACTAGTTTTTAAGAATATTTGTGCATGGCATAAACTAGTATAAAAAGTAAACCAGATCTAGACAATACAATTTTAAGAATAGCAAACATGCTATAGCTTCTTTATCCATTCATTTATTTTGAGACTTGCATCGTTTCCATATTCTGGCTATTGTACTACAATAAAATAATTATATAGAGAAGCAAGGCAAGGTAGTGGAAGATATCATGTGATGACAAACCCTTGGCCCTGGATTATAGAACTAAGAATGCCAAAGTTGTATTTAATGTGCAAGATGGGAAGGTGAGAGTGGGAAGAATTACAAGATATATTGAGTATAATAATATAATATAATAATATAATATGGTATGATATAATACAATATGATATGATAACATAATATGTATAATATAATACAATACAATATGTTTTAGTATAATAGAGTAGAGTAGTGTAGTATAATATAGTATAGAGTAGAAAAGTATAGTATAATATGATATCATATTTTATGGTATGGTATGGCAAGGTATGGTGTGGTATGGTTATGATATAGTATAGGACCCCCAAGCAGGGTGCAGTAACTGGGTAGTACAATATCAAAATTATCAACACTATGCAAATCTTCTACATATGTGACCCAAACCATAATAATTAAATTTGGAGGAAAAATATTTCTAAAGGAAGTGGTACAGAGAGATTAGAGATGACCTTGAGACATTGACAGAAGACACTGACAGAGTTGGAACATTTTATTCTTTAAATAAATAATTCTTGTTAATAATGTTGTAGATTGTGGTATATAAGTAAAAATTGTGAACAGAAGCAGAAACACAAGTATAGGAATAGATTAAAAAGGAAAATTATAGAGAAAGAAATCAGGATTTAGTGAACAAACACATGGTTTTACTGGAAATCTAAAAGAACTTAAAAACAGAAGAAACAAAGTTCTTCCTAAAATGCAGACCAATCTAAAGTGGGAGAAGATTGAGAAATCTTTCTCCAATAAATTATTTTTTCCTGATTGACTAATATATACTACATGTCAATTTTCTCAATTAGCTTCTGCTGAATGCTATAGGTCTACCTACTTCATAGTGAAAATAAATATTAAATAAGTGAATGAAATTCCTGCCATAGGCTATGATATATCATCTCGATGAGTGTAAACTATGTCACTCAGGTTTTTGCAGTTATGCTCTGTAGTATTTACACAATAATGCGATTTCTGAATGACACATTACTCTGTCATCTTCCCCTCTCACTCCACCATTGACTAAAATGCCATTCAATGTTGAATAGACTGTATATAGACTATACAAAACTAACATAAAATACTAAGTACCTGACATTCTAATTCAATTTAAACTTTCTGTGCTCAAGGATGGTATCACATTTATATTTGTATTATGAGTTGGCAGAATAAATGCTGAAGTAATGATGCAGAACTGATCTCAAACAATTGACACAGAAAACTTCTACTTTAATTAGGAAGTAAAGTGTACAGAGATTGATAAACTTTATAGTCAGAAAAACTGTGGAACTTATAGATTTGCAAGGTCTACTACTAACAACATATCAATTCTGTATAAAAACAAAAGTTTCTGCATTAACAGAATGTTAATATAAGTGAGAGGACAACATTAAGTGAAAATGTGTTTCTCTAAATTCTCTTCTTTTAACTCTGCTATTTTAATGACACTCATTTTGTTGTTATTGTCTGACATCTGACATCACTTACTCAAGAGATGCTATTTCAGAATGGGTACTTTGAGACACTGGATTCTTATAATATTCTTATTGTTTCACACTGTTTGGAAATTTTCTATAGTACCATTGAAATAATGCTATAAATAAGTGAAATCTCTTTGAAACAGGTAAGTTATCCATATTCTTGTACAATAAATGGACACTGGTTTTAAGATATATAGCAAGAATAAAGTGTCTCAGAGACAAAACTCTATGTGCTAATTAAATAATTGGAAACTAGAAGTTCCTTATAAGATTATTCCAAATTGCCATTGGAGGTATTAAAATTTTTTTTTCAAAGCAGTATTGTTTTAATAAATGAGAAGATTATACTTGTAACCAAACAATCCTGGTATGCAAATTTAAAAACATTCTTTTTTGTTCTGTTTTTTTTGTTTGTTTGTTTGTTTTTTGGGCCACACCCGGTGATGCTCAGAGGTTGTTCTTGGATATGCATTCAGAAATTGCTCCTGGCTTGCGGGGGGACCATATGGGACACCAAGGGATCTAAATGTGGTCTGTCCTAGGTTAGCTGAGTGCAAGGCAAATGCCCTACCACTGCACCACAGTTACAGCCCCAAGAACATTCTAATTTTTTTTGCTCTTTACTAAACTTTTATTTATTTTTTATGTATCTTATTTTTCTTTGTTTTATTTTTATTTTTATATATTTTATTTAAACACCTTGATTACATACATGATTGTGTTTGGATTTCAGTCATGTAAAGAAAACCACCCATCAACAGTGCAACATTCCCATCACCAATGTCCCAAATCTCCCTCCTCCCCACCCAACCCCCACCTTTACTCTCGACAGGCTTTCTATAAACCTCATACGTTCTCATTATTAGGATAGTTCAAAATGTAGTTATTTCTCTAACTAAACTCATCCTTGTTTGAGGTGAGCTTCATGAGGTGAGCTATAACTTCCAGCCCTTCTCTCTTTTGTGTCTGAAAATTATTATTGGAAGAATATCTTTCAATATTCTTAAAATCCATAGATGAGTGAGACCATTCTGCATTTTTTCTCTCTCTTTCTCTTTCTCTTTCTCTTTCTCTCTCTCTCTCTCTTTCTCTCTCTCTCTCTGCCTTATTTTACTCAGCATAATAGATTCCATGTACATCCATGTATAGGAGAATTTCATGACTTCATATCTCCTGACAGCTGCATAATATTCTATTGTGTATATGTACCACAGTTTCTTCAGCCATTCATCTGTTGAAGGGCATCTTGGTTGTTTCCAGAGTCTTGGTATGGTAAATAGTGCTGCAATGAATATAGGTGTAAGGAAGGGATTTTTGTATTGTATTTTTGTGTTCCTAGGGTATATTCCTAGGAGTGGTATAGCTGGGAAGTATGGGAGCTTGATTTCCAATTTTTGGAGGAATCTCCATATCGCTTTCCATAAAGGTTGAACTAGGTGGCATTCCCACCAGCAGTGGATAAGAGTTCCTTTCTCTCCACATCCCTGCCAACACTGTTTGTTCTCAATTTTTGTGATGTGTGCCAATCTCTGTGTTGTGAGGTGGTACCTCATAGTTGTTTTGATTTGCATCCCCCTGATTAGTGATATGGAGTATTTTTTTTTCATGTGTCTTTTGGCCATTTGTATTTCTTCTTTGTCAAAGTGTCTGTCCATTTCTTCTCCCCATTTCTGATGGGAGTAGATGTTTTTTTACTTGTAAAGTTCTGTCAGTGCCTTGTATATTTTGGAGAATAGCCCCTTATCTGATGGGTATTGGGTGAATAGTTTTTCCCACTCAGTGGGGGGCTCTGGTATCCTGGGAGCTATTTCCTTTGAGGTGCAGAAGCTTCTCAGCTTAATATATTACCATCTGTTAAACTCTGCTTTCACTTGCTTGGGGCGTGTAGTTTCCTCCTTGAATATGCCTATAGTCTCAATGTCCTGGAGTGTTATGCCTACGTGTTGTTCTATATATCTTATGGTTTGAGGTCTGATATTGAGGTCTTTAATCCATTTGGATTTTACCTATGTACATGATGTTAACTGGGGGTCTAAGTTCAATTTTTTGCAAGTGGCTAGCCAGTTATGCCAACACCACTTGTTGAAGAGGCTTTCTTTGCTCGATTTAGGATTTCTTGCTCTTTTATCAAAAATTAGTTGATTGTATGTCTGGGAATCATTCTCTGAGTATTCAAGTCTATTCCACTGCTCTGAGGGTATGTCTTTATTCCAATACCATGCTGTTTTGATAACTATTGCTTTGTAGTAAAGTTTAAAGTTGGGGAAAGTAATTCCTCACATATTCTTTTTCACAATGATTTCTTTAGCTATTTTAGGGTGTTTATTATTCCAAATGAATTTCTTTTTTTTTAATTTTTATTTTTTTATTTAAACACCTTGATTACATACATGATTGTTTTTGGGTTTCAGTCATGTAAAGAACACCACCCATCACCAGTGCAACATTCCCATCACCAATGTCCAAGTCTCCCTCCTACCCACCCAACCCCCGCCTGTACTCTAAACAGGCTCTCCATTTCCCTCATACATTCTCATTATAAGGAAAATTCACAATGTAGTTATTTCTCTAACTAAACTCATCACTCTTTGTGGTGAGCTTCCTATGGTGAGCTGGAACATCCAGCTCTTTTCACTTTTGTGTCTGGAAATTATTATTGCAAGAATGTCTTTCATTTCTCTTAAAACCCATAGATGAGTGAGACCATTCTGCGTTTTTCTCTCTCTCTCTGACTTATTTCACTCAGCATAATAGATTCCGTATACATCCATGTATAGGAAAATTTCATGACTTCATCTCTCCTGACAGCTGCATATTATTCCATTGTGTATATGTACCACAGTTTCTTTAGCCATTCATCTGTTGAAGGGCATCTTGGTTGTTTCCAGAGTCTTGCTATGGTAAATAGTGCTGCAATGAATATAGGTGTAAGGAAGGGGTTTTTGTACTGTATTTTTGTGTTCCTAGGGTATATTCCTAGGAGTGGTATAGCTGGATCATATGGGAGCTCGATTTCCAGTTTTTGAAGGAATCTCCATATCGCTTTCCATAAAGGTTGAACTAGACGGCATTCCCACCAGCAGTGGATAAGAGTTCCTTTCTCTCCACATCCCCGCCAACACTGTTTGTTCTCATTCTTTGTGATGTGTGCCATTCTCTGTGGTGTGAGGTGGTATCTCATCGTTGTTTTGATTTGCATCTCCCTGATGATTAGTGATGTGGAGCATTTTTTCATGTGTCTCTTGGCCATTTGTATTTCTTCTTTGTCAAAGTGTCTGTTCATTTCTTCTCCCCATTTTTTGATGGGATTAGATGTTTTTTTCTTGTAAAGTTCTGTCAGTGCCTTGTATATTTTGGAGATTAGCCCCTTATCTGATGGGTATTGGGTGAATAGTTTCTCCCACTCAGTGGGTGGCTCTTGTATCCTGGGCACTATTTCCTTTGAGGTGCAGAAACTTCTCAGCTTAATATATTCCCATCTGTTAATCTCTGCTTTCACTTGCTTGGAGAGTGCAGTTTCCTCCTTGAAGATGCCTGTAATGTCCTGGAGTGTCTTGCCTATGTGCTGTTCTATATATCTTATGGTTTTGGGGCTGATATCGAGGTCTTTAATCCATTTGGATTTTACCTTCGTGCATGATGATAGCTGGGGGTCTACGTTCAATTTTTTGCAAGCGGCTATCCAATTGTGCCAACACCACTTGTTGAAGAGGCTTTCCCTGCTCCATTTAGGGTTTCCTGCTCCTTTATCGAAAATTAGGTGGTTGTATGTCTGGGGAACATTTTCTGAGTATTCAAGTCTATTCCACTGGTCTGAGGGCCTGTCCTTATTCCAATACCATGCTGTTTTGATAACTATTGCTTTGTAGTACAGTTTAAAGTTGGGGAAAGTAATTCCTCCCATATTCTTTTTCCCAATGATTGCTTTAGCTATTCGAGGGTGTTTATTGTTCCAAATGAATTTCAAAAGTGCCTGATCCACTTCTTTGAAGAATGTCATGGGTATCTTTAGAGGGATAGCATTAAATCTGTATAATGCCTTGGGGAGTATTGCCATTTTGATGATGTTAATCCTGCCAATCCACGAGCAGGGTATGCGTTTCCATTTCCGCGTGTCCTCTCTTATTTCTTGGAGCAGAGTTTTATAGTTTTCTTTGTATAGGTCCTTCACATTTTTAGTCAAGTTGATTCCAAGATATTTGAGTTTGTGTGGCACTATTGTGAATGGGATTGTTTTCTTAATGTCCATTTCTTCCTTATTGCTATTGGTGTATAGAAAGGCCATTGATTTTTGTGTGTTAATTTTGTAGCCTGCCACCTTGCTATATGAGTCTATTGTTTCTAGAAGCTTTTTGGTGGAGTCTTTAGGGTTTTCTAAGTAGAGTATCATGTCATCTGCAAACAGTGAGAGCTTGACTTCTTCCTTTCCTATCTGAATTCCCTTGATATCTTTTTCTTGCCTAATCGCTATAGCAAGTACTTCCAGTGCTATGTTGAATAGGAGTGGTGAGAGAGGACAGCCTTGTCTTGTACCAGAATTTAGAGGGAAGGCTTTTAGTTTTTCTCCGTTGAGGATAATATTTGCCATTGGCTTGTGGTAGATGGCTTCAACTAGATTGAGAAAGGTTCCTTCCATTCCCATCTTGCTGAGAGTTTTGATCAAGAATGGGTGTTGGACCTTATCAAATGCTTTCTCTGCATCTATTGATATGATCATGTGGTTTTTATTTTTCTTGTTATTGATGTTGTGTATGATGTTGATGGATTTACGGATGTTAAACCAGCCTTGCATTCCTGGGATGAAACCTACTTGATCGTAGTGGATGATCTTGCCAAGATTGGCAGTAGTTCCTCTTGGAAAGTTTGATAGAATTCATTAGTGAATCCATCTGGACCTGGGCTTTTGTTTTTCGGCAGACATTTGATTACTGTTTTAATTTCATCAATGGTGATGGGGGTGTTTAGATATGCTACATCCTCTTCCTTCAACCGTGGAAGATTATAAGAGTCCAAGAATTTATCCATTTCTTCCAGGTTCTCATTTTTAGTGGCGTAGAGTTTTTCAAAGTAGTTTCTGATTACCCTTTGAATCTCTGTCATATCAGTAGTGATCTCTCCTTTTTCATTCCTGATACGAGTTATCAAGTTTCTCTCTCTCTCTTTCTTTGTTAGGTTTGCCAGTGGTCTATCAATCTTGTTTATTTTTTCAAAGAACCAACTTCTGCTTTCGTTGATCTTTCGGATTGTTCTTTGGGTTTCCAGTTCATTGATTTCTGCTCTCAGCTTTGTTATTTCCTTCTGTCTTCCTATTTTTGGGTCCTTTTGTTGAGCATTTTCTAGTTCTATTAGCTGTGTCATTAAGCTACTCAGGTAAGCTCCTTCTTCCTTCCTGATGTGTGCTTGCAAAGCTATAAATTTTCCTCTCAGTACTGCTTTTGCTGTGTCCCATAAGTTCTGATAGTTTGTGTCTTTATTGTCATTTGTTTCCAGGAACCTTTTGATTTCCTCTTTGATTTCATCTCGGACCCACTGGTTATTTAGTATGAGGCTGTTTAACTTTCCTCCTTGATTTCATCTCGGACCCACTGGTTATTGAGTATGAGGCTGTTTAACTTCCAGGTGTTAATGTTTTTCTTCTGAGTCCCTTTGGAATTCACAAAAAATTTCAGAGCCTTGTGGTCAGCAAAGGTAGTCTGCAAAATTTCTATCCTCTTGATATTATGGAGATATGTTTTATGTGCCAGCATGTAGTCTATCCTGGAGAATGTCCCATGTACATTGGAGAAGAATGTGTATCCAGGTTTCTGGGGGTGGAGTGTCCTATATATATCCTCTAGGCCTCTTTCTTCCATTTCTCTCCTCAGGTCTAGTATATTCTTGTTGGGTTTCAGTCTGGTTGACCTATCCAGTGTTGACAAAGCCGTGTTAAGGTCCCCCACAATTATTGTGTTGTTATTGATATTATTTTTCAGATTTGTCAACAGTTGTATTAAATATTTTGCTGGCCCCTCATTTGGTGCATATATGTTTAGGAGAGTGAATTCTTCCTGCTCTATATACCCCTTGATTAATATAAAATGTCCATCTTTGTCCCTTACAACCTTCCTGAGTATAAAGTTTGCATTATCTGATATTAGTATGGCCACTCCAGCTTTTTTATGGGTGTTGTTTGCTTGGATGATTTTTCTCCAGCCTTTTATTTTGAGTCTATGTTTGTTCTGACTATTCAGGTGTGTTTCTTGTAGGCAGCAGAAGGTTGGATTGAGTTTTTTGATCCATTTAGCCACTCTGTGTCTCTTGACTGGTGCATTTAGACCATTGACGTTGAGAGAACGAATTGTCCTGGGATTTAATGCCATCTTTATATCGAAATTTGGTGTCTTTTGGTTAGTCTTGTCTTAAATTAGGTCTTTCCGTTTTTCTCTTAAGACTGGTTTTGTGTCTGTAAAGTTTCTGAGCTGCTTTTTGTCAGTGAAACCATGTATTCTTCCGTCAAACCGGAAAGTGAGTTTTGCTGGGTATAGTATTCTGGGTGAAGCATTCATTTCATTCAGTCTTGTCACAATATCCCACCACTGCTTTCTGGCATTGAGCGTTTCTGGTGACAGGTCTGCTGTAAATCTCAGGGAAGCTTGCTTGAACATGATTTCCCCTTTTGATCTTGCTGTTTTCAGAATTCTGTCTCTATCTGTGGGATTTGTCATTGTGACTAGGATGTGTCTTGGGGTGGTTTTTCTGGGGTCTCTTTTAGTTGGTACTCTTCGGGCATGCAGGATTTGATCACATATATTCTTTAGCTCTGGAAGTTTCTCTTTAATGATGTTCTTGACCATTGATTCTTCCTGGAAATTTTCTTCCTGGGTCTCTGGGACTCCAATTGATTCTTAAGTTGTTTCTGTTGATCTTATCATAGACTTCTATTTTCGTCTGTTCCCATTCTTTGACTAATTTTTCCATTGTCTGCTCATTTGCTTTAAGTTTTTTGTCCAATCTCTCCTGCTGTATGGAATTGTTATGTATCTCATCTTCCACAGCACCAAGTCTATTCTCAGCTTCTGATACCCTGTCCCAGAGCTTATCCATTTTGTCATTCACTTCGTTTACTGACTTTTTCAGTCCTGTTAGTTGACATGTTATTTCAGTTTGGAGTTTTGTCATTTCTGCCTTCATATTTTCTTGGTTCTTATTAGTGTTCTGTTCAACTCGATCCATGGTTCTTGGAGTCTGTTGAGCAACTTCCATATTGCTAGTCTAAAGTCCTTATCTGAGAGGTTGATTAGTTGTTCAGTCATTATCTGTTCCTCAGAATTGTCATCTTCATTCTCTATGTCTGATGCTGGCCTGCGTTGTTTCCCCATTGTCTCACTTGTATTGTGGGTTTTTCTATGTGTTGTGGTGGTATTCATTGTCTATATGATGTAGGCAGCACACTCCTCTGGCTCCTCCCTTTCTGGATGGGCTGGCTTGCCTCTAAGGGAGGGGAGTCCTCCGTGGATGAAGCCTCACACTGGGTCAAATCTTAGGCCCGAGCATGCAACAGAGAAGACAGTCCAGAGAGAAATGCTTGCTTCTCTGATATAGCACAGTTCTTATTGTGATTTTTTCTTATTGTTGCAATGGTGTTCTTTTCTTAGAAGGAGTGCACGGCCGCTCCGCTTCGCTACGCGGCCGTGCTCTGATGGAGCCTCTTTTGCTCCACTCCCAAGAGTTTCACACAAGAGGACAGTAGACAGATATTTACAGTTCACACTCACAGTTGGGCCCCTCTGCGCAGGCTTAGATTCGTGTCTTTCCCCGCCTGATGTCCCAAGCAGGGAATCCAGCTTCTGCAGCAGTCTGCCAGCCGGTTTTTATGTTCTGAATCCCGCCCTGGAAATGGCCTCCGGGATAGGGAGAGCAGATTTCTGGAGCCTCTTTTGCTCCACTCCCAAGAGTTTCACACAAGAGGACAGTAGACAGATATTTACAGTTCACACTCACAGTTGGGCCCCTCTGCGCAGGCTTAGATTCGTGTCTTTTCCCCGCCTGATGTCCCAAGCAGGGAATCCAGCTTCTGCAGCAGTCTGCCAGCCGGTTTTTATGTTCTGAATCCCGCCCTGGAAATGGCCTCCGGGATAGGGAGAGCAGATTTCTGGAGCCTCTTTTGCTCCACTCCCAAGAGTTTCACACAAGAGGACAGTAGACAGATATTTACAGTTCACACTCACAGTTGGGCCCCTCTGCGCAGGCTTAGATTCGTGTCTTTTCCCCGCCTGATGTCCCAAGCAGGGAATCCAGCTTCTGCAGCAGTCTGCCGGCCGGTTTTTATGTTCTGAATCCCGCCCTGGAAATGGCCTCCGGGATAGGGAGAGCAGATTTCTGGAGCCTCTTTTGCTCCACTCCCAAGAGTTTCACACAAGAGGACAGTAGACAGATATTTACAGTTCACACTCACAGTTGGGCCCCTCTGCGCAGGCTTAGATTCGTGTCTTTTCCCCGCCTGATGTCCCAAGCAGGGAATCCAGCTTCTGCAGCAGTCTGCCGGCCGGTTTTTATGTCCCAAATGAATTTGAAAAGTGCCCGATCCTCTTCTTTGAAGAATGTCATGGGTATCTTTAGAGCAGTGGTCCTCAAACTATGGCCCACAGGCCACATATTGTATTTGTATCTGCTTTGTTTTTTTCATTGCAAAATAAGATATATGCAGTGTGCATAAGAATTTGTTCATAAGTTTTGTTTTTACTATAGTCAGACCCTCCAATGGTCTGAGGGACAGTGAACTGGCCCCCTGTTTAAAAATTTTGAGGATCCCTGCTTTAGAGGGATCACATTAAATCTGTACAATGCTTTGTGGAGTATTTCAATTTTGATGATGTTAATCTTGCCAATCCATGAGCAGGGTATATGTTTCCAATTCCACATGTCCTCTCTTATTTCTTGGAGCAGAGTTTTATAGTTTTCTTTTTATAGGTCCTTCACATTTTTAGTCAAGTTGATTCCAAGAGATTGAGTTTGTGTGGCACTATTGTGAATGGGGTTGTTTCTTTTTTTTTTTTTTTTTTTTTTTGGGCCACACCCGGTGACGCTCAGGGGTTACTCCTGGCTATGCGCTCAGAAGTCGCTCCTGGCTTGGGGGACCATATGGGACGCCGGGGGATCGAACCGCGGTCCGTCTCCTAGGCTAGCGCAGGTAAGGCAGGCACCTTACCTCCAGCGCCACCGCCCGGCCCCGGGGGTTGTTTCTTAATGTCCATTTTTTCCTTATTACTAATGGTGTATAGAAAGGCTATTGATTTTTGTGTGTTAATTTTGTAGCCTGCCACCTTGCTATATGAGTCTCTTTTTTATGAAAGCTTTTTGGTAGAGTTTTTAGGGTTTTCTAAGTAGAGTATCATGTCATCTGCAAACAGTGAGAGCTTGACTTCTTCTTTTCCTATCTGGATTCCCTTAATATGTTTTTCTTGCCTAATCGCTTGCCTTCACTTTTGTTTTTGGGCAGATATTTGATTATCGTTTTAATTTCATCAATAGTGATGGGGGTGTTTATATATGCTACATCCTCTTCATTCAACCCTGTAAGACCATAAGAGTCCAAGAATTTATCCATTTCTTCGAGGTTCTCATATTTAGTGGCATAGAGTTTCTCAAAGTAGTTTCTGATTACCATTTGTATCTCTGCCATATCAGTAGTGATCACTCCTTTTGCATTCCTAATACAAGTTATCAATTTTTTCTCTCTCTCTCTTTCTTTGTTATTTTTGCCAGTGGTCTATCAATCTTGTTTATTTTTTGAAGAACCAACTTCTGCTTTCCTTGATCTTTCGGATTATTTTGTGTTTCCACTTCATTGATTTCTGCTCTCAGCTTTGTTATTTCCTTCTGTCTCCCTATTTTTGGTTCCTTTTGTTGAGCACTTTCTAATTCTATGAGCTGTGCCAGTAAACTATTCAGGTAGGCCCCTTCTTCCTTTCTGATGTGTGCTTGCAAAGCTATAAATTTTCCTCTCAGTACTGCTTTTGCTGTGTCCCATAAGTTCTGATAGTTTGTGTCTTTATTATCATTTGTTTCCAGGAACGTTTTGATTTCCTCTTTGATTTCATCTCGGACCCACTGGTTATTTAGTATGAGGCTGTTTAACTTCCAGGTGTTAAAGTTTTTCTTTTGTGTCCTTTTGGAATTCATATATAATTTCAGAGTTGTGGTCAGCGAAGGTAGCCTGCAAAAATTCTTACTTCTTGATATTATGGAGGTATGTTTTATGTGCCAGCATGTAGTCTATCCTGCAGAATGTCCCATGTACATTAGAGAAGAATATGTATCCAGGTTTCTGGGGATGGAGTGTTCTATATATATCTACTAGGCCTCTTTCTTCCAGTTCTTTTCTCAGGTCTAGTATATTCTTGCTGGGTTTCAGTCTGCTTGACCTATCCAGTGTTGACAAAGCCATGTTTAGGTCCCCCACAATTATTGTGTTGTTATTGATATTATTTTTCAGATTTGTCAACAGTTGTATTAAATATTTTGCTGGCCCCTCATACGGTACATATATGTTTAGGAGAGTGATTTCTTCCTGCTGTACATATCCCTTGATTAATACAAAACTTCCATCTTTGCATCATCTGATATTAGTATGGCCACTCCAACTTTTTTATGGATGTTGTTTGCCTGGATAATTTTCCTCCAACCTTTTATTTTGAATCGATGTTTGTTCTTACTATTCAGATGCGTTTCTTGCAGGCAGTAGGTTGGATTAAGTTTTATTTTATCCATTTAGCCACTCTGTCTCTTAACTGGTGTATTTAGTCCATTGACATTGAGAGAAAGAATTGCCCTGTGATTTAATGCCATCTTTGTATCGAAATTTGGTGTGTCTTTTGGTCAGTCTTGTCTTAAATTAGGTCTTTCAGTTTTCCTCTTAAGACTGGTTTTGAGTCTGTAAAGTTTCTGAGCTGTTATTTGTCTGTGAAACCATGTATTTTTCCATCAAATCTGAAAGTGAGTTTTGCTGTTTACAGTATTCTAGGCAAAGCATTTGTTTCATTGAGTTTTGTCACTATGTCCCACCACTGCTTTCTGGCCTTTTAGTGTTTCTGGTGACATGTATGCTGTAAATCTCAAGGATGTTCCCTTGAATGTAATTTCCCTTTTTGATCTTGCTGCTTTTAGAATTCTTTCTCTTTCTATGGGATTCATCATTGTGACTAGGATGTGTCTTGGGGTATTTTTTCTGGGGTCTCTTTTGGTTAGTATTCTTTGGGCATGCAGAATTTGATCACATATATTCTTTAGCTCTGGAAGTTTCTCTTTTATAATATTCTTGACCGTTGATTCTTCCTGGAAATTTTCTTCCTGGGTCTCTGGGACTCCAATGATTCTTAAGTTGTTTCTGCTGAGCTTATCACAGACTTCTATTTTCATCTGTTCCCATTCTTTGACTAATTTTTTTATTGTCTGTTCATTTGCTTGAAGTTTTTTTTTCCAATCTCTCCCACTGTATGGAGTTGTTATTTATCTCATCTTCCACATCTCCAATTCTATTCTCAGTTTCTGTTAGCCTGTTGGAGAGCATATCTATTTTGCCATTCAATTCGTTTACTGAGTTTTTCAGGCCTGTTATTTGACCTGTTATTTCAGTTTGAATTTTTGTGATTTCTGTCTTTATATTTTCTTGGTTCTTATTAGTGTTCTGTTCAACTCAATCCATGGTTTCTTTGAGTTCTTTGAGCATCTTCCATATTTGTTGTCTAAACTCCTTATCTGAGAGATTGATTAGTTGGTTGGTCATTTTCTGGTCATCAGTATTGTCATCTTCATTCTGTATGTCTGATGCTGTCCTGCAATGTTTCCCCATTGTCACACTTCTATTGTGGGTTTTTCT